>NW_013566906.1:0-7500 GCF_000499605.1 Eimeria maxima | reverse complement strand
TAAACCCTAAACCCTAAACCCTAAACCCTAAATGGTGAATTGTGTAGGGTTTGTACATTCAAGTTCAGTATCATCAAGAATATTTTGTCTAATTTCCATGAGAATTCTTCCTAGATGATTTTGTCCTTTATTATGTTTTGTTTGTCCAAAGAAACAATCACCAGTATTTAGCCAAACTAATTCCCTTCCTCCTGTTTGTCGTAACTTTTCTCTTATTTCTGTATACATATATAAACCCTCATAAACCCTAATTTACCATAAACCCTAATATGTACATACATACAACCATAATAGGAAATAAAGGAAAAAAAAAAAAAAAAAGAAAAAAAAAGGGTTAATTATATATGCAATACATGTATATTTATATATATAGATAAAGGGTTTATATATATATAAAAAAAAAAAGATAAACACTAATATATAATATGTTCTTATATATTCGAGGGTTTAGGGTTTAGGGTTTAGGGTTTAGAATAATTTACCTGCATTCCTACGGAATTTATCCCTCTGAATTAATTCCATCCACTTTAATCGATAACGAGGCCACTCGGGGTCCTCCTGAACCCATTTCACACCCAAACCCTAAACCCTAAACCCTAAACCCTAAACCCTAGATGTCCATTTGGGGTCATCATCATCATCATCATGAGGCCGCCGTTTCCCATCTAAACCCTAAACCCTAAACCCTTAAACCCTGGACAATTAAACGCCTAGTGGTAGTCTTGATTGGCCCGCTTCCCACCTCAACCTGAACCCCTAAACCCTAAACCCTAAACCCTTCTAAACCCTAAACCCTACATATACATATCAGCAGCCCAGATACCGTAAAATCAGCTTCCTGCTTGTCCCGCCGCCCGTTTTCCTTTCTCCCCCCCGTCTCCCCCCCCTAAACCCTAAACCCTCGTGAGGGTTTACCTCTTTAGTCTTGGCGACTTGCTTAAGTTCCTTCATATCCTCAATAGAGGCAAGTTCCTCTACTGCCTTGGGGTGCTTAGCTGCTAATAAGGCATGACGAGCAGTAGGGAAGAAACGACCTTGAAAGAAAATAAGTGATGGATAATCTAGGGAAAGAAATTTAAATTCTCCTGTAAATGAATCTATTCGGGTGTACATACACCTTGCTGCAGCAGCTAAATTAGCAGGGGAAAGAAGCTGTGCTTGAGCAGCAGCTGCTGCAGCAAGAGAAGCAGCATCGCCTGGTGTTCCTCCTGGGGGAACCCCCGCAGGAAACGGGGTTGCCATTTCGAGGGTTTAGGGTTTAGGGTTTAGGGTTTAGGGTTTGGAGGAGGAGGGGCAGTAGCACAGCACAATGCTGCCGCACGCTTCAGCAGCACGGTTCAACTACTGCAGCACGACTCTCCAGCAGCAAAATAAAGAAAAAAGACAATAAAACAACAAAAGAAAAAATATATTTAATTAATTAATTTAAATACTTTTAATTAATAACAATTTAAAGGCAAAAGGCGCAAAAAACGCCGTCGCTTCAATCGCAATGCCAACAAAACAGCATCGCGGGTTTACGATGAGAATTAGGGTTTAGGGTTTAGGGTTTGGGGTTTAGGGTCTTGGGGCTCCAGTGCAAACCCCAACAACCTCTCCCCACAATAACATAATAAAACAAAAACACAAAAATGCTTTGATCCGCTTCCTCTGCTCTATATACAGCCAAACCCTAAACCCTAAACCCTAAACCCTAGATGCATGCCCCGGCCATTTGCTGCCGCCCTGCTCGAAGGGGCTTCGCTCTTGGGGCTTTAAGGCCTAATAAGTCATAAAAGAAATAAACACTAATTAAATATTTATTTTTTATTTTATTTAAAAACACTCTAGGGTTTTGATTTTATAGGAATTAGGGTTTAGGGTTTAGGGTTTAGGGTTTGACGCATGCTCTGCACAGAATGCCGCGTGCACCGCAACATTAGACAATAAAAAGATCCTCCCTGTCTATATATACCAACAGCCCCAAAGGATAATATTTAGGGTTTAGGGTTTAGGTTTTAGGGTTATATTCCTGTCTTATGCTTGTGGGGGCTACTCCCTCTCTAAAGACCGCTAAACCCTAAACCCTAAACCCTAAACCCGAGCAGTCCCAGCCATCACCTACATAATTCCAACTAACTCCTACTGTTTTTATTCAGCTAGCTAGCTATAGCTAGCTAATTATAGCTAGCTATATATGTCTATAGCTGGCACCACCAACTGGAACACTAAACCCTAAACCCTAAACCCTAAACCCTAGATAATGAGCACCGCGAAAAGAGTAGGCACAGAAAGACAATATATACAACTAATAAACCCTAAACCCTAATTGTATATTTATTGGTGGTTTAGTAGTAGAAATCATTCAACACACGACTAAACCCTAAACCCTAATTTACTACCCCGAGAGACCAAACCCTAAACCCTAAGAAGGGGACACCTTCTCCGTGCTCACCTTCTGCCTCTCTCTCTCTTCTGTGGCTCGGCCAGTAAACCCTAAACCCTAAACCCTAAACCCTAAACCCTAATATCAATTAAACAAGGACCTAAACAACTAACTAATTAACTAACTACCTAACCAACTAATAAAATAAATAACTAAATAACTAAATAACTAAATTAAATAAATAAATAAATAAATAAATAAATAAATAAATAAATAAATAAATAAATAAATATAAATATTTATGAATAAAGGACAAATAAAGGAGTAAAGTTTTAAATTAATAAAAAGAAGACAAATATATCTTAGTAAATGTTTATATTTATTTATTTATTTATTTATTTATTTAATTTATTTATTTTATTTATTTATTTTATTAATTTATTTATTTTATTTATTTATTTATTTATTAGGGTTTAATAACATCTAAGCACAGAATATTCTTATGGCTTCTTTTGTTGCCAAGACACCTGAATTAGGGTTTAGGGTTTAGGGTTTAGGGTTTAGGGTTTTGTTTTTTTTTATTGCAGTCTTTGCTGCAAACATATACACATAATATATAAATTATATATGTATATATATACATATATATATTTATATACATATATATAAATATATATATTATATATTATATATAATAAAAATATATATAATATACAACATATATTATTTATATTTATTTATTTATTTATTTATTTATTTATTTATTTATATTTATTTATTTATTTATATAAAGAAAAAAAAAGAAGAAAAAATTTTTGCGATAAAAATAAAACAACACCAACAACCCCACCATTACCACCACACGATTAGCAGCAACTGCAGCAGCAGCAGCAACTCCTGTTGCTGCTGTTGCAGCAGCAATTAAGCCTTTTTAATTTGTATTGCTGCTGCATCTCCTTCTCCTTGACCCATTTGTAGGAATTTCTTGATATTTACCTCCTTATATAAAGGAATAAGTGTACTATTTTATGCAAAAAAGCTCAGAAATTGTTGCTGCTGCTGCTGCTGCTGCTGCTGCTGCTGCTGCTGCTGCTGCATGTGGACTTATTATGCTTTCTTGATTTGTATTGCTGCTGCATCTCCTTCTCCTTGACCCATTTGTAGGAATTTCTTGATATTTACCTCCTTATATAAGGGAATAAGTGTACTATTTATAGGGACAGCAGCAACAGCAAATACATTTTTTAGGTCATATAATTTATTATAATTATCTATACACTCTACTATGCTGCACTCCCCTGCTGCTGCTCCTGCTGCTGCTGCTGCTGCTGCTGCTGCTGCTTGTTGTCCTGCTGCAGTAGATGCAGCAGCAGCAGGCACTAATTGTAATAATTGTATGTCTGGGGCTTTGCATGCAATAAAATTATCTAATAACATTAACTTAGATGGATATTCATTTACTAAACATATAAACTTTATCCATCCTTTATAATACTTTCCTTCTTCCTGTATATACAAATAAATAAATAAATATATAAATATATAAATTTATTTATTTATTTATTTATTTATTTATTTATTTGCTTTCTATTGATTACCTTAGTTGCATATTTTCATTAAATTTTTTTGTGGAAACCCTAAACCCTAAACCCTAAACCCTAAACCCTAAACCCTAAACCCTTATTACAGTTATAGTTTATAGGAATTGTATTTTAATATGATTAACTTTATATTTATATCCAAGAATAGCAATAAACGCCAAACCCTTACCCCTTTCCCCCCGACCCCCACCATAAACCCTAAACCCTAAACCCTAAACCCTAAACCCTAAACCCTAAACCCTTACCACAGCTTTAGTAAATAATGTTTGTTTTCCTTTATTAACTTTATATTTATGACCAGGAATAGCAACTAAGGGTTTTAGCCAAGCTAATGCATTTAGTTGGGGGGTTTGGCTCCATTGAATATAAATCGTATCTGTCTCGTTATCATACCTATAAATAAATATAAATATCATAAACCCTAAACCCTAAACCCTAAACCCTAATATACCCTAATATACCCTAATATACCCTTATAAACCCTAATAAACCATAATAAACCCTTATAAACCATAATAAATCATTATAAACCCTAATAAACCCTAATAAACCCTAATAAACCCTAATAAACCCTTATAAACATAAACCCTAAATTAAACACCTTCTTGTAGATATAAAAGGATAGGAGGGAGGGGACACAAATAGCTAGGGTTTATTTTTTGTCTCTAATTTAGGGTTTAGGGTTTAGGGTTTAGGGTTTACATTAAGAACATGCCATCCTCCAAGGGACTCTCAAGAGGGACAGATGTTCTCCTTGCGCGATCCGATTTAGGGGCCTGCACACATATAAACCCTAAACCCTAAACCCTAAACCCTAGAAACCCTCGAAACCCTAATAATAAACCTTAATTAAACCCTAAACCCTAATAAACAATAATCAACCTTAATAAACCCTAAACCCTAAGGAACAAGAGGAGTTGGTCACCAGTTTATCCATCAGATATTTATTTAGGTTTCTATAGAGGGTTTACTGTGGTCTGTGGGGTTTAAATTAGGGTTTAGGGTTTAGGGTTTAGGGTTTACAGTCATAGGTTTTTTTGCTGGTGCCTCGTCCTTCTTTGCTGGTGTTATTTTAATTCTTCCTACTGCTGCTGCTACAGAGTGTTCATTTGCTGCTGCATCTGCTGCTGCTGGTGCTGGTGCTGCTGCTGCTGCAGGTGTTGCTTCTGTTGATTCTGCTGCTGCTGCTGCAGGTGCTGCTGCTGCTGCTGCTGCTGGTGCTGCTGCTGCTGCTGCTGCATCTCCTCCCTTATGCTCCTGGGTCCCGTCAACCCCCTCATGATTTTCTTCGATTTGTATTTCGCCACGAGAGGCGGTGTCAGCACAGCAGCAAGAAAACATCTTTTTAGGGTTTAGGGTTTAGGGTTTAGGGTTTAGGGTTTAGTGGGACGAGCTGTTGATAATGAGGTCTCCTTAACAAATAAATAATTATATATATAATTTATATGCGATTGGGGTGTCTAGGCAGCTGCTGCTGCTTCGGTTGTATATATGTATGTGTTGCACACCGGCTCTGCGACTGTAGCTGCTGCTGCTGCTGCTGCTGCTGCTGCTGCGGCTAGGAGGGGTAAAATAGGAAAAGATGGAGATAATTATTGGGAAATAATCAAAGATATAACAAATTAAAACTCAAAGAAGAAATAAAAAGAAGAATGCAGCAGCAGCAGCAGCAAGATCACCACTGGCTGTATGTACACCATAAACCCTAGCGGCTGCAGCGGCGGCGGTAATTAGGGTTTATAAACCCCAATTTTTAGGGGATAAAAAGAATAAATAAATGAATAAATGACTTTTTATTACATTATTCATTATGTTTAACTATTATTTCCCTTCATTTTTACCTATTTTACAGCGGCAAGCTGCTAGCTCGCCTTCTTTTGCTGCTGCTGCATCTCGGGTGTATACGCAGCTAAATATATACCCATATATTTATTATAATCTATGAAGTCTTCCTTCCTTTGCCTTTTTAATTTATTATTTTATATTTATTTTTTATTCTTTTATTTTTATTTATTTATTTTATTCTTTTGCTCTTTTTTAATTCCTTTTTTATTTACTTAAGAAAGAAGGAGAGGGGCGACTGCAGCAGACGGACGCCGTTCCCTACGAGAGCAGCAGCAGCAGCAGCAGCAACAGCAGCAGCAGCAGCAGTGTCAATTGAGGTGTACATACACTTTAAATTATGCTTTAATTGCAGCAGCAAATAAGACAATTAAGAAGATTATTTTATTTTATTTAACACTCTTTGTTGCTATTTCTTCTTCCTCCTGTCTTTTGAGGGTTTAGGGTTTAGGGTTTACGGTTTAGGGTTTAGATGGTGGTTGGGGCATCGATGTTGGTTGTGGTGTGTAAACCCTAATTTAGGGTTTATGTGTGTCGTCTTCCCTTATCCCTTCTTGTATTGAGGGTTTAGGGTTTAGGGTTTATTGGACAGCTGCAGCTGCAGCTGTAGCTGCTGCTACTGCTGCAGCAGCAACAGCAGCAGCAGCTGCTGCCTGTGTGAGGGTTTAGGGTTTACGTAATCTACATGAGTATATTGTCTTCTTTCTCCTTCTTACGGCCTAGAGGCCTGCCTGCATGCATGCAGTTATATTTGGGGCTTTCTTCGTCATCTATACCTAATGGGGCTGGCTGGATGCATGCATTTTCTGCATGGACCTGCATGCATCAGCATGCATGCATGCATGCATATGCATCCCCTATACGTCTAGGACCCCCAAAGAAGCGTGCTGCAGCTGCAACTGGTGCTGCTGCTGGTGCTGCTGCTGCTGCTGCTGCTGGTACCAATAAGGAGGAAACAATAAACCCTAAAAAAGGGTTTAATCATGTATTTAATATATATAAAGATATACAATTAGATCATGAATTATTTTATGATTCTTTTTATCCATCATGGTTATGGTCCCTTGCTAAACCCTCAAAAAAATATGGTGAATTAGCTATCACCTTCTTATATGGACGAGTAAACCCTAAACCCTAAACCCTAAACCCTAAACCCTAAACCCTTAAAAAATTCTAAACCCTAAACCCTAAAATTTTATATAAACCCTAAACACTAAACACTATATAAATAGAGGATATTCTTATTATTCTTTTTTTTTTTTTTCTTTTTTTTTTGTCTTTTTTTTATTTACTATCTATCATATATAAATAAAATTTATATATATTTATATATACATGTGTCTCCTTTATATAAATAAACGAATTAATTAAATTAATTAAATTAAATAAATAAATAAATAAATAAATAAATTATATTTATTAATTAAATTAATTAATTAATTTATTTAATGAATAAATTATATTTATTTATTTATTTATTTATTTATTTATTTTATTTATAGGGTATAGAGAAATCTAAATATAATGATTTTCTTCGTTTTATTCGTTTACATAGAAAAATAAATATTAAATTAAATAATATTAGATTAAAAAAAAATAAAAAAAATTCTATTAAACCTCTTTTCTGGGATGTATAAACCCTAAACCCTAAACCCTAAACCCTAAACCCTAAACCCTAAACCCTTAGGGTTT
>NW_013566905.1:0-10000 GCF_000499605.1 Eimeria maxima | reverse complement strand
ACAGACATAGGCTGTAAACCCTCTAACTCTAAACCCTAAACCCTAAACCCTAAACCCTAGTCCTTACCCGCATTGAGAGCCATCCCTTAGAGTCTTCGTCAACATAGAACATAATACGCGCAATAACCGAATCAACTGTGGCACAGAGCAACAAACCCTAAACCCTAAACCCTAAACCCTAAACCCTAAACCCTACAACATAAACCCTAAACCATAAACCCTAAACCCTAAACCCTACCACTTACCATACTTTTCTAAGTACTCCTCGGACTGCGGATCTAACAAGAAGGCCATGTCAGGCGCACAGTGTGTTACTTCTGCATACAAACAGGAACAAAAAAAACCCTAAACCCTAAACCCTAAACCCTCATTTAGGGTTTCCTCCTACTGCTGCTGCTGCTGCTGCTGCTGCGTGCTACTCACCAAGCACCCACGGCCTGAGGTCTTCAGGGTATATGCGGTGTCCTCTGGTGGCTATAGCCCCCATAAAGTTTATGATGCTGCCCCTGCTGAGGACAGGGGCCCCGGCGGGGCCCCTCGGAGTCCTCGGGGTCCCGGTACCCTCGGGGCCACTAGAGGCCTCTGAGTCCCCAGTACCCTCGGGGCCCCCTTCAGTGCCCTCGGGGGCCCCCACCGTACCCTCGGGGCCCTCCTGTATCTCCGTAAGGGGGCCCCCATACGTAGGAAGAGGAGGAAGAGCAACACGATCATTAAGAGAAGGATCTTTTGTCTTAAGAACAAAGCGGCCTCTCCAATAGCTGCAGATACACCCCAATAAGTGCAGCAACAGCAGCAGCTGCAGCAGCAGCTGCAACAGCAGCTGCAGCAGCAGCTCCATAAACCTGTTACTACTGCATGCATGCATGCAATTTACCTCTTTAGCTTAGGGAGAGTAACAACGCCTGAATCATCAGTGTCTATACGACGGAACAGGGGCCCTAAACACCAACACACCAAACCCTAAACCCTAAACCCTAAACCCTAAACCCTAAACATGATGTAACAGCTGGATTTTCGTCTAGACAGGAAGAATTACTGCTGTGTTGCTGCTGCTTTCCTGCTGCTGCTGCTGCTGCTGCTGCTGCTGCTGCTGCTGCTGCTGCTGCCGCTGCTGCTGCCGCTGCTGCTGCTGCTTACCCGCCAAGAAGGGGCCCAAGCCTAGTAGGGGCCCAACAATTTTATGACGGAACTCATCAAGAGACATCCCTTCTTGTGTGTCTCTAAATGCATCAGCAAGTGCCTCCTCTGTCTCCTCATCTATTCTTATAGGGGCACGTAGGCTACGCTCCTCCCTATAAATAATAACAATAAACCCTAAACCCTAAACCCTAAACCCTAGCTACCAACGAAGAGGGACAAGCTCAGCATGCAAACGAGCCGCCATGCACTGCACAGCATAAACCCTCTATGCGTACACCCAAACCCTAAACCCTAAACCCTAAACCCTAAACCCTAGGGGCATTATAAAAGGGAAATGTACCTGGCGCGACGAAGAGCTGTCAGTACAGATCTCCCTTCTTCTGACACCCCAATGGGGGCCCCCTTATGTTCAATGGGGGCCCCCCATTGGGGCCCTTCCCCGTGTAAAGAGAAAGGTGCCTCCCTCTCTCTTTCTTTTATTTCTTTGCTGCTGCTACCCTCAGCAGACCATGACGGGGGCCCCCTTGCTGCTGGTGTCTCCCCATCAGACTCACTTAACAGGGCAGGGTACTGGTAGGGGGCCCCATTCGTCTCTTTGCTATGCAGCAAAGATAAAGGACTCCCATTGGGGGCCCCTTCAAGTAGGGGGCCCCCTTCAATGGACCCTCCCTCTAGGGCCCCAAGGGGGGCCCCCTCCGTAACAGCTTCCTCGGGGGCCCCAACAGGGGTGACGAACTCATCATGAGGGGTATCTGTTAACTGAGTGCATGCAGGGAGTGCTGGGGGCCCCTCTTTGGAGGCACAGGGGCCCCTAGGTCTCCTTGGGCTTAATGGAGGGGACCAATTGGCACTAAGACGGGGGAGGCCCCCATCAGAGGGGGGCCCCTGACCCAATCCTCTAAACGGCGACCCATCCGGGGCCCCCGGAAAAGGCCGAGGAGACAAACGCCAACCTCTTGAAGACCCTGGGGGCCCCTTTTGTGATTGGGGGCCCCCCGAGGTAGATAGAGGGGGCCCCTCTTGTTTTCCCCAATTGTATATTTCCTCTTGAAGGGCCTATTAAGACAAACAAATACACAAAAGAAAGAATTAAATAGAGGGCCCCTGAGGGGGGCCCCTAAAAGGGTACTGGTACTGTGCTGCTGAGGTCCCCCTTTAAGAGGTGGCTATACACCTCAGCAGAAAGCTCGAGGCAGCTGCGGTGTCAGTATACACTCCAGCAGGCAATGGGGCCCCCCAAGCAGCAAACCAAAGGGTACATATAGGTGCGGGGCCCCACACCTACCTGGGTGAGGGCCTCAGGGTTATGTTGGTGTTGCTGCAGCAAGGAGACTAAATGCTGCATTGATGCATGCGCAAAGAATTGCGGCATTATCTCATCAGCAAGTAGCTGCAGCAGCATATCTCTGCTGCTGCTGTTGCTGTTGCTGCTGCTGCTGCCGTTGCTGCTGCTGTTGTTGTTGTTGCTGCTGCTGGATACATGCACGTTTGGACCCTCGTTTTCCTCCTGCTCATTGGAGGCAGAGGGGGCCCCCGAGGGGCCCCTGGGGGGCCCCATCTCCAATTGGGGGCCCCTTTCAAGCCGGCGGTGTAACTGATTGAGCAGCAGCAACAATGCATTGCCGTCGATACTGCAGCAGCACAAACAGCAGCAGCAGCAGCAGCAGCAGCAATAGAGAATGTATGAGGTAGGAGCACGGAGGGTACTGTGAGGTGCTGGGGGCCCCCTTGGGGTCCCTTAGTGGTTTGTGCTGCAGTAAGATAATGAGGGAGACCAGAGGGGCCCCCTCTGAAGTGATGAGGGCCCCCTGATGCTGCTGGTACCTCTCCCTCTAGCTGAAGGCAGGGGGCCCCAGGTGGTGCTAAGGGGCCCCCAGTACACTGATTAGGGGGACCCTGTTGTATAAAAGGGAGAAAAATGCCTCCTTCTTACTTGTTTAGATCATGACGAGGGCTGCTGCTGATTGGTGTTGTGCTGCTGTAGGCATGTATGGCCAATGTAGGAACAGGGCACCAACTGGTGCCGCTGCTGCTGCTGCTGCTGCTGCTGTTGCTGTTGTTGCTGCTGCTGCAGCAGCGTGGGGAAACGGGGGGCCCTGCCCCCGACTGTGGGGCCGTTGGCTGCATCCCAGCATCCCAAAAATACCCTTAGCAAGCTGCTGCTGCAGCAGCAGCAACAACAACAGCAGCACCAGTAAGCAGCAGGAAACAGCTAAAGTCTAGTTTGGGGCCCAAAGGGCATGCAAGGGCCCCACAAGGCACACACTAATGAGTATTAATGAGGGTCCCGGGGGCCCCTGGTGCCCTTAAAAAGGAGGAGAGCTACAGGGGCCCCCCAAGGGCCCCTTCAACCGTCTGCAGCTGGTACACACGCCAACGCAGCAGCAGCAGCAGAGTTGCTGCTGCTGCTGCTGGAGGGAGTATGAGTGGTTGAAGTGCTTAAATAAGTGTATAATGAATAAATAAAACAAAAGGAAGGAAATAAAGAAGAAAAGAAACACAAAGAAAAGAACCTAGGAGGGGGGCTCCCTCTGGCTAGAGAGTATGCACACAACCCTGGGGCCCCTCCTTGACTAAGTATAAAGTTATTTATAATTATTAAGTTATTAATAATTAATAAATATATATTAAAAAGTATTTAATGATTAAAATAACTCCTTAGTAGGCAGCAAACAGCCACACATCATGCTGCATCTTGCATGCACAGCTGTACATACACCGCAGCAACACTTATAATAAGAACTCCTCCTTCCCTCTATGTAACACGTACCTGCATGTACACCCCAGTACAATAATATAAATTATCCTTTTTATTTATTATTTTTTCTTTTTATAATCTTTAATATAAATAAATACTCATTAAATTAACGGTAAACCCTTAAATATAATATGCACAGCTAACGATCCCTTCGTTAAGAGGCAACAGCTCTACGTACAACCCAGTACTGGGGGCCCTGCCTATGTTGGGCCCCAGAGGGTCCCCCAAGGTGGGCCCCTGCATAGGGGCCCCTAGGGGGTCCCCCGTCGCAGCTTGGCGGGGAGGATTCTTCCTGTTGTGTAGTGTGTATTGCACTGTTATAGGGGGGCCCTTGTATATGTAAGTAATAATAACACCTGCCTATACACCCCGTGGGCTTGTGATAAAAAAGCAAAGGGCAGCAAAAGAGGAAATATATCTCAGCCTAAAGGGGAGGGAAGGGGAGAGGGGGCCCACCTGTTGGGGCCCCTTTGTTTCGTTGTTTTCTGTTTAGTTTATGCCCCTTTGCATGCGCTATTTGTATGCTGCTGTCTAGGGGATATGTATTAATAGTACCCTTTTTTCTTCCTTTCTTTTTTCTTAATAATACCCTTTTTTTCCTTCCCTTTATTCCTCTTAATTATGCAAATGTTACCAAGCAACACCAAACCCTAAACCCTAAACCCTAGAACCTAATATAAGGGTTTAATAAAAGGGTCCTATCACGGTAGTCTAAGGCCTTACTAAAGGGACGACCCCTTTTACCTCTTGGGGGCCCCCGGGGTGGCCCCCTAGGGGCCCCCTAGGGGCCCCTAGGAGGGGGCCCCTCTAAGAGAGGGTTTTATGCCCTGAAGGCTCAAACGCTACTATGCACCCATTGACATATTGGCGTTTTCTTCGCCTTGCATGCACGCATGCATGCATGCAGAGTGCATGCATTTATGCATGCATGCATGCATAATTGCATGCATGCATGCAATGTTTGTTTGGTGTTGTGTTCAGTGTTTCCTCTTTTTCTTGTGTTTACCCTTTCGTGCCCATGCGGGTTTCCTTTTGCCGGCAGTTTTAAGGCCCCCAGGGCCCCCAAACTTATGCTGCTGCTGCTGCTGCTTCTTGCTGCTGCTGCTGCTGCTTGCTGCTCCATCGCTGTCGCTGTCATCACTATCAAAGTCCGAAGAGGAGAGGTCGCTGTCTCCTTGAGGATTGTCCTCTTGGGGCCCCTCTGCAGCAGCAATCACCCCACACATTTTGCATGCATGCATGCATGCATGCACCTGCATGCATACAAAAGGAGACACTTGCACACATGCATGCATGCATGCATGCATGCATGGCCTACGTACTTTCAATAAGTTTATCGTATGCCTCTTCTGTAATTTTTCCTCTTCGTAGTTTGCGCGCCATTCGTTCTGCATGCAACAGCAAAAAGAATGGGGCTTTGCATGCATGCGTGCAGGCATGCATGCATGCATGCATGCATTTAGAGACAATTTAGGGACAGTAAGAGTTACCTTCAAAGGCGAGTTCCCTCCATTCATCTATCGCATTCCTCCTAAGAGCAACAAACAAACAACAGCCTCATGTATACCCTATAACACGCTGCATGCATGCATGCGTCCACGAGAGGTAGGCATGGATGCATGCAGACAGTGCATAAAGACAAAAAATATTAAGGTTTTTATAAGTGTATAGATGGGGATATATTTGCTGCTGTGGGGCCCGGTGGCACTGTTTGTCTCCTTTAGGCATTGCATGCAAAAGGTGCAGCAGCAACAGCAGCAACAGCAACAGCAGCGGCAGCAGCAGCAGCAGCAATAGGTACCTTTTAGCTTGTCTTTTCTCGCTAGTTGTTCTTTTTTGTTTGTTGGGTCCATTAGGGTTTTGTTTTTTTTCTTCTTTTTTCTTTCTTTTTTCTTTCTCTAGTTGCTGCTGCGCCCTTTTCTCATGGATTTGCTGCAGTTGCTGCTGCCGCTGCTGCTCTCTTGCTGCATCATGTTTATAAGGAACGCATGCAGGATCAATGGGGCTTTGTTTAAAATCCTTAAGACTCTTACCCACCACCTCGCGCATGCGCGGCAGCCGCAGCAGCCGCAACGCTGTCCCTAAACGGCCAAGGTTCAGCTCCTGCAGCAGCAACAGCAGCAGCAGCAGCAGCAGCAGCAGCAGGAGATACAAGATGTCCAAACAACCCCACCGAATAACACACAATATGCGGACAACACCAAAGGCACGTAATATGCAGGTGTCGTATCCTGCTGCTGCTGTTGCTGCTGCTGTTGCTGCTGCTACCGCTAAGAAAGACCCACCGCAAAAGGAAGAAGGAAAGAGAGCTGATGTTCCTTATAGGCACGAATAAAGGAGACAAAAGCCCGCGAACCCTTTTGTATTAGGGCTTGGTCCTGATTAAGGAAACACAAGACTAGGGTTTAGGGTTTATTAGGGTAGAGTAGGGTTTAGGGTTTAGTAGGATTTACAGTCTTAGGCTCGGTAGGGTTTAGGACTAAGGGTTTAGGGTTTAGGGTTTAGGGTTTAGGGCTTACCTCTTGGACAGCTTCTTGTAGTGCGTCATTAATGGCGTTTGTCTCTGTCTTAGCAATAAAAGGGCTAGCCTTCTCTTGCTGCTCCTCTGGTGTATCTGCTGCTGCTGCTGCTGCTGCTGTTGCTGCTGTTGCTGCTGTTGCTGCCTGCTGCAGCACCTGCCCCTCTACTGTCTCCTCAAAAGGAGACAGATGTACCCCTCTATTCCTTAAGAAGTTCTCATAGGCGTCTTCGTGCGGCAGCAGCAGCAGCAGCGCAGCGCCGCTGCGCCCAGCACGAGCTGTACGCCCTATACGGTGTACGAACACCTCAGGGTTCTGCAGCAGCAGCAGAGCAGCAGTAGCCGTAGCAGCATGTACTGCTGCAGCAGCAACAGCAGCATAAGCTGTAATAACAGCAGCAACACATGCTGCACTAACAGCAGCAGCAGCAAACAGCAACAGCAGCAGCAGCAAACAGCAACAGCAGCAGCAGCAGCAGCAGCAGAGGGAGTGTACCTGTGGTGGGTCTAGCTGTATGATCCAATTAACATCAGGGAAATCTAAACCTCTAGCAGCAACATCCGTAGCCAGCAGCACCAATGCCCCCTTCCTCTTGCTGCTGCTGCTGTTGTTGTTGCTGCTGCTGTTGTTGTTGCTGTTGCTGCTGCAGAATCTGCTGAGTGCTGCACTGCGGGCTCGCTGCTTCATACGCCCGTGTACCTTCTCTATTAGTCCCCCCCATCCTCTTCCTCTTCCTTTGTTGCTGCTGTCTCCTTGTCCCTTGCCAGGTGTCTCCTCACCTGTCCCTGCTGCTGTTGTTGTTGCTGCTGCTGCTGCTGCTGCTGCATCAAAGTGCGCCTGCAGCAGCGCGAAGTAATACTCCACGCATTGGCATGTTAAACAAAATACAATACATCTCTTTCCTTGGGGAATTACTACCCGCCTGCAGCAGCAGCAGCAACAGCAGCAACAACAGCAGCAGCAGCAACAACAGCAGCAGCAGATTCATGTCCAGGGATGATAAGGGATGAGCAGCATAGGCTGCAGCAAAGACACCTGCTTACAAGCAGCAGCAAACGCCGCAGCAACGTATCCAGCGAAGCAGCAGCAGCAACAGCAACGGTACGAGCAGCAGCACCAGCACCAGTAGCACCAGCAGCAGCAGCAGCAGCAGCAGCAGCAGCAGCACCAGCAGCAGGGAATACTGACTTTATGAATTGTATAAGGAAAGGTAATTTTTCCTTATAATCTAAGAGAAGGACAGAATTAAGAAGAGTAGAGGGGACAGTGTGCTGCACTGCAGCAGGAGCAGCAGCAGCAGCAGCAGCAGGAGCAGCAGCAGGAGGGGAGGAGACACTTTGTCCCTTATCTCCTTCGCTCTTGATACCTGCTGCTGCTGTTGCTGCTGTTGCAGCAACAGCAGCAGCAGCAGCAGCAGCAGGAGCAGCAGCAGTAACACGGACACATACAGGCTCCCTTAATAGTCCCTTAATTAGCTGCTGCTGCATGCAGCCAGATAAGGTAGCAGAGAAGAAGATAGTCTGCAGCCGCTGCTGTTCTCTCCTCTGACTAGGAAGCAGTTGCTGCTGTCTTGCTGCTGCTGCTGCTGCATGCAGCTGCTGCAGCTGCTGCGCATGCTGCTCATCTAACAGACGATCTGCTTCGTCTACTACTAACATCTCCAGGTGTCTCCAACCCCACTGTGGCTGCAGCAGCAAACACACATACAGACACACCAATCCTGCTGCTGCTGCTGCTGTTGCTGCTGCTGCTGCTGCTGCTGCAGGAGCTGTTGTCAATGCATCTCAATGACAGGCGTATATGCATGCAAAGTTGAGAGCAGCAGCAACTGCAGCAGCAACTGCAGCAGCTGCAGGAGCTGCTGCTGCTCTAGTCTCCATTCACATTATTACTATTACTATTATAATTATTGGTGTTGCTGCTGCTGCTGTTGCTGCTGCTGCTGCTGCATACCTGCTGCTGCTGGGGTAGCTCTAATAGAGTAAGTAGTCTTCCTAGTGTAGCGGAGAGAATAAAGAGGGATTTGCTGCTGCTCTTCTTCTTAATAACAGCAACATCTGCCTCTATAGGCCTCCCTCCTCCTGTTAGGCAGAGGGCACGCAGCACGAAGCTGCTGCTGCTGCTGCTGCTGCTGTTGCTGTTGCTGCTGCTGCTGCTGCTGCTGTCTGGGTCGTCTGGTGGCAGCAAGACACGCTCAAGGGAGGATAGCAGCTGCTGCAGCACTGCATGCGTTTGGCAGCAAAGTTCACGGGTAGGCGCTATAATAAGGACTCCTATTCTGCAGCAAAACTCTGCATCTGCTACTGCTGCTGCTGCTGCTGCTGCTGCATCGGAGGTAGCAGCAGCTGCTTCTTCTTCAGGTGTCTCTGTCAATGCAGCACGTAAGTCAACAGGCTCTGCAATTTCTACCTGCTGCTCTTCCCCATCCTCGTGCTGCTGTTGCTGCTGCTGCCGCTGCCGCTGCTGCTGCTGCTGCAGCAACTGCTGCAGCAATCTAGATACAGCAGGAATAAGGAAAGCTAATGTCTTGCCGCTGCCTGTGGGGGCCTCAACAGCAACATCACCAAACCTCCTTGAAGCAGCAAGGGCCCCTCCTGTAATTAACTGCGGTACTTTCTGCTGCTGTTGCTGTTGCTGTTGCTGCTGCTGCAGCTGCGGCAGCAGCAGCGGCAGTGTTGCCTCCTGTACAGGGGTACAGTGAGTAAACCCTAGTACCCTTAGGGCCTCCACAACAACAGGGGGTACACACCCTATTTCCTTAAAGCTGCTGCTATGACGTGTTGCTGATCGGGGCCCCTTGGGGGCCCCCTTAGAGGCCTTGGGGGCCCCTTTAGGGGCCTTGGAGGGGGGCCCCTCACCATTATCTTCTCCAACACTCTTACGTACCTTCTTCTGTATCCCCTCCTTAAGGGGGCCCCCAGGTTGCTTCTTACGTACAGGCACGAGCTCCCCCATGGCAGCCTAAACCCTAAACCCTAAACCCTAAACCCTAATATAGTAGGGTTGGCTAAACCCTTAGCACTGTGCCGCCGCGCCACGGAATTAAGCGGCTTATTGACAGTCATAAACCCTAAACCCTAAACCCTAATCATAAAATATATATAAAGAAAAAATGTTGAGAAGAAAACCCTCTTCTTTTCTTCTGGGTACGATGGGGGGCCCCCAGGGGCCTCCGGTACTCGACGGGGCCCCACGCTTCCCTGGTATAGATAGGGACCCGTTCTTTATTTTATTATTAATTACATTTAAAAAAAAATAAAAAAAATAAATAAAAATAAATATATTTAATTAAATATAAATTAATTTACCTTTTCTGTTGCTATATTAGCATATATGCGCTGCTGTGGGGCCAACAGCAGCAACAACAGCAACAGCAGCAGCAGCAGCAACAGATGCAGCAGCAGCAGCAGAATATTCATAGACTCTGTATAGGCGAACTGCAGACTGCTGCTAGCTAATTGCCTCCTCATAGAAACAGCTTGCCTGTATATTATTATTACGTATTGTTAGTAAGCAAACATCTTATGGTGGAGAGGTAGGGATAATTGTTAGAAAAATACCTACATAATATATATATATATAT
>NW_013566904.1:2500-13352 GCF_000499605.1 Eimeria maxima | reverse complement strand
TATATATATATATATATATATATATATATATATACGTAGATATACATATAAATATATAAATATAAATATAAATATAAATATACATATATATAAATAAATATACATATATAAATAAATATAGATATATACATCATAAAAGATAAATAAAAAGAGTAAAAAAAAAAGAAGAAAAAATAAATAAACAAACAAAATAAACAAAATAAACAAAATAAATAAATAAATAAATAAATAAATAAATACTTACTTGTATATTACTAGGTAATGCTCTATGTCTACCAGCCATCTCTGCATAGATCTGGCTAATGGCATTATTTGCAGATAAATCACGTATTTCTTTGTACATATTATGTATACCAGTAGTACTTTTATACTTAATAAATATACCATAATTTTTTATGTATGTATTATATTTATTCTCTTTTATCTTATTTATATATAATATTTCTCCTTTTTTTTTCTTTATTTTCCTTAAATTACGTAATATATACCAGTAACGTGATTCAGCTAATACTTTATTATTTGCGAATATACGCATGCGTAGTATAGGAGGAGAAGGATTAGATTCTGTAGGTATTAATCTACCTACTACTAGATATTGTTTTATCTGTACATATACATTCACATTTATTTATTATTTATTTATTTATTTATTTATTTATTTATTTTTCTAGGGGAAAAAACGGAAAAAATACACATTTTTTTTATCTATATATATATATTCTTAGCTGCCTATACACCTCAATATGTTGTATTTATATTTATATTTTATTTATTATTTTGGGAAACAGAGAGGGATATTTAATTTATTTATTTATTTATTTATTTATTTATTTATTATTTAATTATAATTAATAAATAAATAAAAAGAAACAAAGAAATGCATGTATTATATGTATATATATGTTGTATATTATGTATATACTAATATATTATGTATTTATATATATACACACTTATATAAATATATAATAAATAAAATAAATAAATAAATATATAAATAAATAAATAATTAATTAATTAAATATATAAATAAAAAAAGGAAAAAAAGAATATAAATATACGTACACCCCACAAAGTATATTAGGGTTTAGGGTTTAGGGTTTAATGGTGCATAAAAAGGAGAAAAAAGAAGAAAAAAAGATAAAAAAGGAGAAAAAAAAAAGAAAAAAGAAGAAAAAAGCAGAAAAATATGGAGAAAAAGATGAATATATATACAAAATCTACACCCCGCAATAAGAAAGCAGGGAGAGAGAAGAAGAATATATTTATTTATTCTATTTATTTATTTATTTATTTATTTATTTATATATAAATAAATAAAATAAATTACTTACTGGTTGATGCAAAGATTTATCTGCCGTCATTTTCTTTAATAAAAAAAAAGAAGAAAAAAAAGAAGAAAAAAAAAGGGTGGGGAATAAATATATAAATAAAAAGAGGGGAAGAAAAGGAATAAAATAATCCTATTTCTTCCTTTTTCTTCTTTTATTCTATTTATATTTACTTTATTCTCCTATTATTCATTTATTTTCTTCTTTTTTTCCTCTTTTTTATTCATAAATTATACATTTATATATAAATATGCATTTCCTTCCCTCCCTATCAAGGAGTCCGCCAGCCCCACGCCACCAGCAGCAAGCCCCAATATATTTCTTGCTTCTCTGCATGCAATAAAATGGATAAAAAATACACTTTTCCTACTTAAATTCATTCATTTTTTATTTTATTTATTTATTTTTATTTATTTATTCTTTTTTTATTTAAAAAAACGGCAAAAAATACATAAAAATGTTATAAAATATGCATGCATGCATGCACAACCGGTACCCACCCCGAGACCACCACCACGCTGCGGTGTATAGGCAGCTAATTTATATACTCTAATTAATAATATTTATGATTTATTTTCTCTCTTTTATATTTATTTATTCATTTATTTATATTTTATATTTAAATATAAATATTTTTCTCCTTATTTGTGTATATACACAAGAGAACTATCGTGTGCAGTGTGTACCCCCTCTATACACATAAACCCTTATATGTATAAATGCATATATATACATTATTTATATATAATATATATATGTATATAAATGTATATATGTATATTATATATCTATATGTATATGTATATATATACAAATATATTATATATATTATATATATAGTGTCTTATTATAAAAATATACACAAAAAAAGAAGAAATACACCCTGAGGTGTATATACACCCCAAGCGTCTCTTTAGTATATGTAAAGAATAAATAAATAAATAAATAAATAAATAAATAAATAAATAATTCTTATTTATTATTTATGTATATTTTTATTTAATTATTAATTATAATAAGGTCCACATACACTATAAGAGATACAGATGTAAATAAATAACTATTTATAATTTTATTTATTTATTTATTTATTCATTCTTTTTCTTATTTCTCTGGTGTATGCATGCAACAATAAAGGTAAGCAGGGACTTCTGCTGCTAAGGCAGCAGCAGCAGCAGCAGCAGCAGCAGCAGCAGCAGCAGCAGTAGTAGTAGTCTCGTAGCTGTATTTGCTGCAATAATAGTAGCAATAGTAGCTGCAGTAATTGCTGCAGCAATAGTAGCAGCAAAAGCAGCAACAGCAGCAGCAGGAGCAACAACAACAGCAGCAGCAGCAGAGGGGCAGCAAGTCATGTATAGAGACGCATAATAATATAATTTATCTTTTTATTCTTTTATTTATTTTATTTATTTTTCTTCTTTTTTCTTTTTATTTATTATTGTCTTTTTCTCTCTCTTTATCTCTGTATACACCCCACAATACATAATAACAGCAGCAGCATTGGTGTCTGCTGCTGCTGCTATTGGTGTGTGCTGCTGCTGCTGCTGCTGCTGCTGCTGCTGCTGCTGCTGTACAGATCCATTAAGCCTCTTATAATCACATAAAGACACAATAAGAGAGGAAATATTTCGTTAAGTATTTGTTGGGGTGTATAGGGAGGTAAAGTCGATCGTTTTTTGTCCTTTTTATTAATAAAAAGGTATATCTTTAGTATAATAAAGAAGAAAAGGAATAAATTATGCCTTAAAAAGAATAAATGAATTAAATAATACATTAAAAGGAATTATTTAGCAATAAAAGGACGAAGATTGCGGTGTATGCTGAGGTGTCATGTTGATGCTCCTTATAGAGCATCATTAGATCTGATTAACGTCTCTAATGGAGGGAATAGAGGAGAAAATATAATAAAAAGAAAGAATTAGTTGTATATTATTAATTAATTAGTTAAAATGGTATATTGCAACAAGAAAAAAAGAAAAAAAGGAAATAATTTGCAAGAAAATCGTCCTTTTTTTTTTTCTTTATATTCAAAGATACAGGAAACAACGTCTGCTTCCCCCCTTTTGTTATAGACATAAGAAGGAAAATAAAGTTGATCTTGTATAAAAATATAAATAAATAAATAAAATAAAGTAAAATTTAATTTAAAGGAAATATTCATAGAAAAAAAGACCTGAATTCGTCATGAGCTCTTTTTGTATGAGGCGCACAACTGAGGTGTCTGTACACCTCGTGTTCTTACCATAGTTTCTTATCTTCCTTCCTTTCTTCATGAAGAAATGACAATGTCTGTTGATTTATTTTGCATAATTTATGTTTAGATGATTAATAAATGAATTTATCTAATTTATTATCCCTAGTTTCAACAAAATATTCAACAATTTTCCTCCTTTTCCCTCTTCCCTCCGCCACCAGGGGGGTTAACTTACTGGATCGGTTCTTATTTCCTTACCAATAAAACTTTAATCTTATTCTTCAATTCGTTTATTTATTTATTTTTTATTCTTTATTTCTATTTATTTTATTTATTCTTTTAATTATTCCCTCTGTGGGGCCCGATGGACCCCTGTCAGCCGCATGCATTATACTTGCAGTGTCACTTCAGCTCTCCTTATGTATTGTTGCATTCCCTTCTTATTTAAGTTATAAAATCCTTTAAGGTTTAGACTCATGCGGCTTGTTGACTCTAGCAGCAGCAGCAGCAGCAGCCCCAGCAGCAGCACCACCACGACCAGCAGCAGCAAGAGCAACTGCAGCAACAGTTTATACGACCCAGGGGAAGCAGCAGCAGCAGAGCAGCACGATGAAGGCGACCAACGTCAGGGTCTCCTTAAACAGGAGAACAGCAGCAGCAAGGGCAGCAGCAGCAGCAGCAGCAGCAGCAGCAAGACGAGCAGGAACAGCAGCAAGAACAGCAGCAGCAGCAGCAGCAGGATTGGTTTATTATTAAGACATTTGCCTATAAATAAGGGTTTGCTGCTGCTGCTCGTACCTTTGCTGCTGTGCTGCGGCGCTGTGCTGCTGGTTATTCTTTTTATCCTCTCCTTCTTTAGTACTCCCCCATATGGGGGCCCCCTTGGGGCCCCCTACCCTATTGGTAATAATATAGGGTACAAGGGCCCCTCATGGAGGAAAGATATTCCCTGTCAAGACATTAATCCTTATGTAGACCCTTGTAAGAAACCCTAAACCCTAAACCCTAAACCCTAAACCCTAATTTATATATTGTAGGTAATATATTAATAATAAACAATAAAAACACTATCCTTATAATTATATAAATAAACCCTAAACCCTAAATAACTAAACACAAATAATATAAGAATAATAAAAAAAAAAATAAGGGTTTAGGGTTTAGGGTTTAGGGTTTAGGGTTTAGGGTTTAGGGTTTAGGGTTTAGGGTGTATATTATGTGTATACAGTTTATAAGGAAATAATAAATAAGGATATATTTAATTATCCTTTTTTTTCTTCTTCTTCTTCTGCATTCTTTGCATTATTTGATTACTTCTTTGATCCTTATAAATGTATTTATATACAAGAAGGATATATAAATCCTCCTCCTCCTCCTCCTCCTGCTCCTGCTGCTGCTCCTGCTCCTGCTCCTGCTGCTGCTCCTGCTGCTGGTGCTGGTGGTGGTGGTGCTGCTGCTGGTGCACCTGCTGCTGATGCTGCAGTTGGTGCAGCAGCAGATGGTGCAGCAGTAGATATAGGATATGATGGGGCAGCAGCAGCAGCAGCAAGTGCAGCAACTGCAGCAACTGCAGCAGCAGCAGCAGCAGCAGCAGCAGGGGAAGTACCTGTATTAACAGGAATAGAGTCTTCTTGTTTATTTAAGGTTAAGCCAGCAGCAGAAGCAGCAGCAGATGCAGCAGCAGCAGCAGCAGCAGCAGCAGCAGCACCAGGAGCAGCAGATCTAATGCTTGGTTTCCCTGTACCTATAGAAAGACAGACATATGGCAAATGTAAACCAACAGCAGCAACAGCAGCAACAGCAGCAACAGCAGCAACAGCAGCAGCAACCTGATTCTTCTTGGTCAACTTCCTCATTAGTAGATTATATAACATTATTAATAAAAAATAAATGTAATAAAGGAGGAGAAGAAGGAGAAGAAGAAAAAAAAAAAAAAAGAAGAAAAAAAAAAACAACAATAATAAATGGTGTATTTATTCTTCCTCCTCCTTCTTTAGGTCCTAATAAGAATCCTGAGGTGTATATACACCAGATAATATTATCATTAAATTTATTTATTAATCATGGTTATATATTATTTGCTGATTCTTTTTTTCTTCCTTATGTTAAGAAAGAAGTATATAAACTAGCAGATAATATAGCAGCAAATGCAGCAGCAGCAGCAGCAGCAGCAGCAGCAGCAGCAGCAGGAGCAGCAGAAGGAGGAGGAACAGCAGCAGAAAATATACTAGAGGATATAGAAGAAGAAGACTATAGGTATAACCCATCAATATTATCATCAGGAGGAGGAGGAGCAGCAGCAGCAGCAAGATATACAACAAGAGCAGCAGCAAGTGCAGCAGCAAGTGCAGCAGCAAATGCAGCAGCAAGAGCAGCAAGAAGATCTTATTTAGAGAATATATGTATAATACCTATAGATATAATAAATATACCATATATAAATATATCTACAGCAGCACGTACAGCAGCATCAGCAGCAATACGTAATCCAGGTGTATCTATAGATTGGTGGAACCCTGTATACTATAATGAATATTATTATTTGCTGCAGTTATCTAAATTATCTTTATTATATGCAGCAGCAGCAGCAAATATATTCTCCTCTTCTTTCTTTCTATGGATTGATCCCCCTAAACATGAACCTTATCATCTCTTGCTGCACCATCCTATACCTCACCAGCAGCAGCAGCAGCAGCAGCAGCAGCAGCAGCAGCAGCAGCAGCAAGAAGAAGAAGAAGAAGAAGAAGGAGGAGGAAGAGAAGAAAAGGGAAAGAAACAGCAGCAACAAATGCAGCAGCAAATGCAGCAGCAAATGCAGCAGCAAATGCAGCAGATAATAGATCCAATATTATATCATCAGCAGCAAGTACTTGCTGCTGCATTAGATGGTGAATTCTTACAGCAGCAAACAAAAAAAGATTCATTGCTGCTGCAGCAGACACCACAACGTATACACCCCGGTACATGGAGTAGCAGCTGCTGCTGCGGTGTTGCTGCTTCGCATGCAAAATATTTTCCCTCTATTAATGGGGCTTTCTTAGGAGGAACTAAGAGAGCTATACAAAGGTAATTTATTTATTTATTTATTTATTTATTTATTTATTTATAGCTAATTAATTTATTAGTTAATTAAATGTATATATATGTAATTATTAATTAATTAATTTAATTAAATTAATTAATTAACCATTTAATTAATTAATTAATTAATTAATTAATTTGTTAATAAAATATATAAATATAAATAAATTATGTATATCTATATGTACGTATACGTATACGTAAAATGTATATGTATATGTATATGTACGTTTTTTTTTTGTATACGTTTTTTGTATACAAGGGTATATATAATGATGATTAGCAACAACAATAATTAATTAATAAATAAATAAATTAATTAAATAAAAATATAAATATAAATATAAATATGTATACGAATATCGTAAAAAGTATATGTATATGTACGTTTTTTTTTGTACGTTTTTTTTTTGTACGTTTTTTTTTTGTACATTTTGTGTATATACAGGGTATATCCTATATGGGATTCATTTATACGAAGTATATTATCATTAAATATAATAAATGATGAGCAACATTTATATACACTAGCTGTTTGTTTTTTTCCTTCTTTTTTTCATGTACTTCCTTATCATATTAATTGTAATAAACAATTTCATTGTTTTCCTCAAATACTTGCTGCTTCTTCTTATGCTGCTGCTGCTGCTGCTGCTGCTGCTGCTGCTGCTGATAAACACCAGCAGCAGCAGCAGCAGCAACAGCAGCAGGTAGAAGGGGAGGAAGAAAAAAAAAAATATTTTATTAAGGAATTCCCTGCTGATGGATTTATTGAGGGATCTAATGGGCCTGTTGTATTCAATACTTTCTTACCTGAGGCATTATATGTACCTCCTAGTCAGCTGCAGCAGCAGCAGCAGCAGCAGTAGCAGCAGCAGCAGTAATTGCAGCAACAGCACGAGCAAGAGTCATGATTTTAGCAGCTGCAGCAGCAACTGCAGCAGCAACTGCAGCAGCAGATGCAGCACTTGCTGCTGAGGCAGCAGCAGCTGGATAGTTGCACATGGCATAACAGCAACAACAGCAACAACAGCAGCAGCAACAGCAGCAGCAGCAGCAGCAGCAACAGCAGCAGCAACTGCAACTGTACAATGCTGCAACAGCAGCAGCACCACCAATAATATATTTTAATTGACGAATAAAAATAATTTTTATTTTTTATTTATTTTTTATTTAATTATTTATTTAATTAATTGAGGTGTATATACACCTAGTAATTATTATTATCTGCATATACACCGTAAATAGTTTCTTATTGCTGCAGCAGCAGCAGCAGCAGCAAGAGCAACAGCAGCAGCTTATGCAGCAGTAGCAACAGTTACCATAGCATAAGCAGAAACAGCAACAATAACAATTGGCACTGCAGCAGCAACAGCAGCAGAAGCAGCAACAGCAGCAGAAGCAGCAACAGCAGCAACAGCAGCAGCAACTAGTTATGTCACACAGCAAGGGTTTATGGTTTACTATTTGTTTAGTATTTATTAATTAATTTATTTATTTATTTTATTTATTTATTTGTTTATTTATTTATTTTATTTATTTAATTGTTGTATTGTATATAATATGATTAAACACTCGCATAAACCCTAAACCCTAAACCCTAATGCATAGACCATGAACAGCCTGGTAGCAGGACCACTGTAGGGTTTGTCTAAACCCTAAATTAGGGTTTGGTGTGTTGGATGTTATTAAACAAAATAAAAACAATTATTATAAACCCTAAACCCTAAAAACCCTAAAAAGAAGATACAAACAATAGAGGAAGACCCTTGACCGCTCGCTGTTCAGGTATAATATATATAATAATATTATTATGAGGGTTTAGGGTTTAGGGTTTAGGGTTTAGGGTGTGAATAAAGGAAAAAAGAATATATTATTGAGTTAAATTTAAAGGAATAAATTATCTAACGAAGAGAGACAAACAAAACAACAAAAAAAATTCTCTTAATAAAGTAGTTGAGGTGTATGGACAGCTCAGCAGGGCCCCGAGAAGGGTTTAGGGTTTAGGGTTTAGGTGTATATATATACACGAATTGCTTACTGCATTATAAATAAAAAAGAAAAAAATAATTAAATTCTTTTTATTTCTTTTTGTAAAAAAAGAAACTTTATACACAAAAGAAGACAACAGACAGACAGTTTGTTGTTGCTCACCACTAAACCCTAATATAAACCCTAATATAATATAAACCCTAATAAATCCTTTATCTAAACCCTAAACCCTAAACCCTAAATATTCTAAATTTATTTCTTTTTATGTGTATATTTGAGACATCTTTTTAAATCCCTCAACCGAGACACCTCTAATAAACCCTAAACCCTAAACCCTCAAAACCCTCAAAACCCTCAAAACCCTAAACCCTAAACCCTAAGGATGTCTATCCAGAAATCTGTTTCTTCTGGGGATTCTGTGGGTGGCGTATCCACCTCTCCCTCTCCCTCGCCCTCTCCCCAACAACAACAACAGCAGCAGCAGCAGCAGCAGCAGCAACGACAGCAACAATTGCAGCAACAAAATGTTTGGGGTTTATTACGTCATGCAAAAGAACAAGCATTCAAGGGAGGAATTGCTGGTGCATCTGCACAAGTTATAAATGTATTAAGTTTTATGTGGTTAAGAACAACTATGAATTATCAATATCGTTATGGTGGATCTACAACACAAGTTATTAAAACATTATGGAAAGAGGGTAAACCCTAAACCCTAAACCCTAAACCCTAAACCCTAAACCCTAGAAAACCCTAAACCCTAAACCCTAAACCCTAATTTTTTTTTCAAAAATTTTTTTTTGAAAAATAGATGTATTTAATACTCTTAATTGAAAATTTTTGAATTTCAAAAAATGTTATAAATTATAAACCCTAAACCCTAGAAAACCCTAAACCCTAAACCCTAAACCCTAGAAAATCCTAAACCCAAAAAAATAATAATTATATATATATAAAAAGACACCAAAAGAATACCAATTAATAATAAACAATAAATAATAATTAATAAATAAATTAATGAATAATAATTGTGTGTATTTATTTACCAGGAGGAATTCCTCGTTTTTATCGTGGTGTATTACCAGCATTATTTCAATCCCCATTAAGTCGCTTTGGTGATACAGCGAGTAATGTTGGGGTTTTATCTTATTTAGATACAAACCCTAATACACAAAATATGCCTATTGCTGCTAAAACTGCTATTGCTTCCTGTGCTGCAGCAGGATGGAGACTATTTCTTATGCCTATTGATGGTCAGATTCTTCAACATCTAGGGTTTAGGGTTTAGGGTTTAGGGTTTAGGGTTTATCCGCGGGGGTTGGAAGTTGGGGATTAGTGGTTACCGTTTAGCGGTTTGGGACGTAGAATTTAGAATTTAGGGTTTAGGGTTTAGGGTTTAGGGTTTGTTTGCAGCTTGGAAAACTTCAAAGCAGGTCCATGGAGGCGATGGTTTACATCAACTTGTGCAGAAAGGTGCGTCTATTAAACCCTTTTTTTTATGAGTTTTTAGGGTTTAGGGTTTAGGGAAGAAAGCCCTCGGAATGAAAGATGGGTTCTGAGGGTTTAGGGTTTACGCTCCTGTAGAGGGATTATTATTAGGGTTTAATGCAGCATATATTTATAAATTTATATTTATTTATAAATAAATAAAAATAAGTGTTTTTATTTCCCTGAAATTTTGCCACATTTTGCTAGTGGTCTAGTGTTTAGGGTTTAGGGTTTAGGGTTTAGGGTTTAGGGTTTAGGGTTTAGGGTTTAGGGTTTAGGGTTTAGGATTTTTTTTTTTTGAATTTTTTTGAATTTCTTGAATTAAATAATGCATTACTCTTTTTCTTTCCCTTTTCTTATTTTTTATTCTTTTTTTTCTTTTTTTTTCTTTTTTTTCCTTTATACAGTCCGTCTGCATGGATTTAGTAAATTATATTATGGCTCAGTAGCTGCATTAGGTGCAACATGGGTAGGACATTTTCCTTGGTTTTTTACGCATAATTATCTTTCTTCTTTTTTACCTCTTTTCTCTTTTCCTTTTGGTTACCATATAAGAAATGCATTTATTGGTTTCTTTAGTAGTCTAGTTAGTGATACTGTATCCAATTCTATACGAGTACTTAAAACTACCAAACAAACACATACAGTACGTACACCCTAAACCCTAAACCCTAAACCCTAAACCCTAAACCCTTAACCCTAAATTTTAAAATGCACCGGGATGTATATATATGTATTATGTTTATTCTATTTATATACTCGTAGACTTTGT
>NW_013566903.1:0-13444 GCF_000499605.1 Eimeria maxima | reverse complement strand
ATATATATATATATATATATATATATATATTATATACACGAGTCTGACCTGATGGGCTCTGCAGATAAGATCGAGATCGTGTTTTCTTAAGAAGTTATGCACAACATCTTGGCCGAAGGTAAACGAAACTCCTCTGTCATTTTCTCCCCACCCCGCAATTTCTTTCTCAGGATCAGACCAAAGTAAGTCACATAGCAGCCCTACACAAACACGAAAAGGCAAAAGAAACATGCAAAAGATGCATGCTTGCGTGCGTCAGCTAAGTACGGGTGCATGAAAATCGACGCTAACTGCGTGTTCCTCCGCAGGGCAGAGGAACATGCATTCCCGCAAATATGTGCATGCATGCATATACAAAACAAATACATGCATAAACTATTCAAGAACATGCACGCAAACAAGCATCACCCTCGAGAAACCCTCAACAGTCAGGAAGAAGCAGAACGCAATGTACACCTTGATTAAAACTTATTCAACAAAGCGCAAACATAGACTCATGCAACTCCTACTCCAAATAAGGCCTTCATATAGCGTGCAGCTGTGTACACCAGCATGCACAGCACGGCCATGACATCCAATACGACGACACAAGCGAAGACAGCAAGCAGATGCGGACAGAACTAACAAAACAAAGCCAGCCAAAACTAGCCATGCAACAGACAGGCAAAACAAAAAGCATGCAAGCAAAGCAAAACCAGACAAAACACACAAGGCAGACGGAAGAAATATAGAGGTCCAGAATAATAAAACAAAGGCACATAAAACGAGCACGAGACACCTACGAAAAGAGAACACGAGAAAGAGACAAAACAAGCAGCAAACAAAGCAAAGAGAGCCGGCAAAAGCTACCACGACGAGGCAACGGAAACAAAAGAAACCAAAGGACAAGACGAATGCTAGCTAAACAGAACGAAGCAAAATAAGAAAAAATAAAACAAAACAAGTCAAGACAAGGTACACAGAGGGAAGCGAAGTAAGAGAAGAAAGTAAATAACGAGAAGAGAAGCCAAGGGAGACAGACCAGTGTCGGGTACATCAGTAGGCCTAAGAATCTTGCGAACTTGATCCATCGAGTTTAACTCAGGGGAAAGACCTCCATGCATGCATAAAATCTTCTCGTCAATAATAGCAGCGACAGGCAAGCAGTTAAAGCAGTCAGTAAAGGTCTTCCATAGCTTCACGTTGTAACGCCGCTTGCCTGCAAACCAGAAGTCAAGCCCCACATGCATGCACACGTGCAGCATGCACGCATGTGGTCATGCATGCAGGAGCACGCATGCATGCATGCATACAGGCGTGCACGCAACCCCATGCGCATTTTCGACTTAGGAGTACGCATGCGCTAGATGGGGAAAATGGGGCTGCGACTCATTTGCCCGCAACCCCAGCAACCCCGCCTATCTGCTGGGTCCATGCAGAAAGTAAATGCATGTGTCCATGCAGATATATGCATGCATGCATGCATACACATAAAAACAAGAACACAATTGATATGAGGCCAACTGCTTCATTCGAAACAAAACAAAAAAGGCAGAGAAGTGGCTGTGGTAGCAGCTGGCGAGTTGACGTGCACATCCACCCGAACCAACGCCTGCATGCATGCATGTATATACTTTAACTATTATGGTCCACAAGAACAGGAGCAGTAGAAATAACAAAGTGAAACCATACAACCCGCGTGGTCATAAGCGCAGCGCAAAGAAGACCCCTGCGGCTCCAGGTGTACATACACCCCGTTACTAGGTACGTCGCTGTCAGTACGTCCCTCTGTTCTTGTTCTTGTTGTGGCTGCAGCAGCTGCCGGTGCATGCATGCATGCACGGATGCATGCATGCATGCATGTATGTATGTGGCTTACATTCATCATAGAATCCGTAGATGCGGTTAATCGAGGCGCATTCGTGGTTGCCTCTAAGGAGGAAGAAGTTTTCAGGGTATTTAATTTTGTAAGCTAAGAGTAGGCAGATAGTTTCAAGGCTTTGTTTGCCTCTGTCTACATAATCTCCTAAGAAGAGGTAATTAGCCTCTGGGGGGAATCCCCCATACTCAAAGAGGCGAAGAAGATCATAATACTGTCCATGTATATCTCCACATATCTTTATAGGGGCCTCTAACTCTAACAAAATTGGCTGTGCTATAAATATTTCTCTACTCTTCTGACATAATCCCCTTATCTCTGCCTCCGTCAGCTGCACAGGCTTCCCTGGGCGGCTGCCCCTCACCTCCAGCAGCTTGCTTATAACTGCATCCACATCGATATCGGTTGTCGCTGCCATTATTGCTGCCGCTCCTGCTGCTGCACCTACGAATCCAAATACTCCTGCTATTCCGTTGCCTGCTGCTGCTGATGTTGCTGCTGCTGCTGTACGTTGTAATGCGTGTTGCTGCTGGTCGTCGTCGTCGTATCCGCTGCCGCTCTATCGATAAGAGCAGCACCACCACGAACCTTTTAGACAAACCAATGTAGAAAACTGCAGAATAAAAAGGCCTCCAAGGCCCTAACACACAAGGCGCTGAGCTGCCAAGCAAGAAGAGAGAACAGGCAACAAAGAAGAAATATATGGCTCTTCTTCTTTCTTAATTATACACACACCGCACAAACAAACACCACGAAACCAACAAACAAACAAACAATCTGTGTGATTTTTAATACTTCAGATGAAAACCCTCAAGAATAGACAACTAATTCAACAGCACCCCCGCTGAATTAGAAAAGATGAAAAAGCAGCAACACACGCAACCTTTGCAGGCACAATCCACCAGCTTGCATGCGGTGTAGGTGCGTTAGGTACTGTATGAATGCCGCTGTCGAAGCCTCCCTCCCAGGCGAGATACTTCTGCTTCAGTGGCTGCCTTCGCTGCTGCCGCAGCTCAGCAAACAGCACCACGAGCAGCAGAAGCACCAGCAGCAGCGGTAGCAACGGCCGATGGTTTGCTGAGTCTAAGGCCGCTGCGGAAGGAAAAGAGGCGCCCGCTGTTAGCCGAGTGTCTCCCTGCTGCGCTGTGAATATGCATGCATGCGGTTGAAAGGTGAAAAACAAAGGGGTCTGCAGCCGCTGCAGCTGTCCGCTTCCCGAGCGGGGTGAGGTGTACGTACACCTGCAAGTACGCGACGGGCGCAGGAAGTGTATGGGTTGATGAGTGGATGCAATTGCTTGAAAAGGATGGGAATTCGAGAGCAGTTAGGGCTGCTGCTGCTGCTGCTGCTGCTGCGAGGGAAGGTGAGGCTTGGAGCAGGTTGTGTGCTGCTGCTGGGCTTGGGTGAGGGCGAAGCTGCTACTTAGCAGCAGCATGGTTAAGCTGCAGCAGCAACAAGAAGGAATAAAGGCCCTCGACCACACACAAACGGCGGCTGCTCCTGCTGCTGCTGCTGCTGCTAGAACAGAGACCCCAGTGACAGACAGCGCAGCGCTTGTTGCACTAGGAGGCCCTCTGCAGGACTTAGGAGCAACAAGAGCAGCAGAAGAGGAATAAGCAGGCAAAACCGTTCTAACGAATCGCCGCTTTTACTGCAGCACTCCGCTGCTGCACGCAGCGAGAACCTCCCGTGCTGCTGCTGCTGCTGCTGCTGTTGCTGCTGCTGCGGCTGCGCGTGCCGATTGCCACCCGCGAGTGGCTGCTGCCGCCGCTGCTAATTATAAAATCGTCTCAAGTGCCTCAGCCTGTCTGCTGCTACTACACTGCCGGATTCGAAGGGATAATTGCGTAGAGGAGACAAAGAAGCCCCCGAAACAGCAGCAGACTGCGCCGCTACGCCCCGCCTTGGGCCCCTAGCCTGCGGCTGCTGCTGCTTGCAGCAGCAAGCACCCTCGCCTGGCTGCTGCTGCTGCTGCTGCTGCTGGCCGCACATTGGCCTTACACCGCACATTATTCCAAACATCCGATTTATTAATCTGCTGCTCGTTTTTATTTCCCGAAATTAAGGCACGAAAATCACCAATGCTGCAGCATCTCGCTGCTGTGTGCCCCAACGATAGAACGGCCCCGTTCCGAGGCAGCGGAGAGGGTAACAGCGACCGTGTGATGTTTTTCTTGAATGCTTCTTTTTCCATTCCCACGCAGTAAACACTTTATGTGTATTTACAGGGTTTTCATCAACGAGATCACACACCAAGGAAAGCAGCGACACTGGCCGGCAGACAGCCGCTGTAGCTCCTGCTGCTCCGGCTACTGCAACTGGTTTCTACGCAACGAACAACACCTGCTCTTCCCCGCTGCTGCTTTTTGAGTCTTAATCAACGAAATTCTTTACAGGGGAGTGAATCGCAAAAGCATCGCTTAGTGCAGCTCCTGGTTCGCCCAGCAGCGGGTGTGCGTGTAATGACAGTCCTCGATCATATCCGAGGTCTGCAGCAAGCTACAGAGAGTCGAAATACATTAGGAAAGAGTTACTTAAAAACAGTTAATAATTTCCCCCACAGTCTCCGGGCTTCCTGTGCACACCGACCCAAGCCCCTGGAGCTGGGGGAAGGGAGGCAACTCAACTTCCTACAACTAAAGGAGCAAGACAGCCCCATACGCAAGCGCAACCGAGCCTTCTGTACTGAAGGCTATAGCAGTGCAGGCAGTCCTTGAATAATTCTGATTGCCTGCAGGCTGCCTACTAAGGCTGAGAGAGGGTTCACGAGCCAACTACAGGCGTACGGAAAAAAAAGCGGAGACTCTGCGCTGCATGCATTAGCACTGCACACAATTGTTTGGGGAAATCTTGTTTCTTTCAGGCTCCGTACTAAGCCTAAGGCTTCATGTTCCAACTTCATGCAGCCTTACAAACGTCGGACGGGAGGAGCTCCATCGGCCTCCTCTCACCGCCACCGTCCAACCATCGTTTTGTCGCCGTTTGTTTCCTCCTTAGGCCGTTTAGGCAAGGCGTGCTCCAGCGGCTTCTGCTGCTCCTCGAATTTCTTGCTCTATCCAGAACGGCCTTAGCCTCTAGCAAATGAATTACTCGGTAACTGTGTTAGGGACACGGCTCTTCAGCAGCTGCGCAGGAAAAACGTTCAGCGGGAAATCGCTAGAGTGCACAACCCAGCTGGCAATACGGAGGTACTTTGGAGGCATGTTGTTGAGTACTCGACAAACGCTCGCTGTTTGCACTGGCGGTAGACTTGGTTGAGCAGTCTGTCAAAGAGTTCCACTGAGGTTTGTACACTGGAACAGTTTTGGATGTGTACATTTGAACTCCACGGGGCCCTCTACAAGTATTTCATATTTTTTACTTGTTTTTTGTGCTCCTTTTTTTTCTTTCATTGCACGATCTTCATAACAGTGAAAACTGAAGCAGAAAAGATAGTATTCTCTGATTTTGTTTGTTTGAGTAAGTCGTGTTCCTTCCGTAGCTCTGTCCGACGTCGTTCAGGAATCCACTCTTCAGGTGCAATAACACACCCTACTTGCATACATTGCATACCGTAGACGGCCGCGCGGCATCACTCACCTCTGTTACCGCTAGGCTACCGCAGACACTGAGTGACATTCTCACGAAGCCTAGCATCAATGCAAAGCAGCAGAGTACCCTAACCCCTTTCAGTCGTTGGGGACACTCCTATGGTAGAATATCCAGCAGTTTCCCTTACTCTTGTCTGTCTGCACACCCTGCTGCTCCCGATGCCGGTGGTGAAGGTGCCGTTGCTGCTGCTACAATTGCATTCCATGTATCAGTCCGCAAAGACTGTGCTGCTTTGCTTTCTACCTCTATGAATTACGGTGCTCAAAATAAGGGTATAAAGGATGGGATGGTGTTAAGTTTCAAATAGGAAGAGCAACAGTTGTGTTGCCATTGACAGTGAGTTCGCTGTAGGCAGAGACACGGAAACCTGATCACAGCAAAAAATGCTAAGGGGCTCCTCACCGCAGCGATGAGTTCCCCTGCGTTCGTGACTTAAGGATGGACTGTATATGTTCAGGAAAAGTCGTTTTGCACAAATAATCTTCCGAAGGTCTTTACGGTTGGGGGTCTTCTTGCCATTCAACTTATTTTGTCTTCTTTGTCCTCTGCAAACTGTTCGCACTGTATATCATTCCATTCTTCCGGAGTTTTGGCTGCTAAAAATTACGGGTTTTGCCACGTTGCAGGGTAAATTCAAGGGCATTCCGCCAGCTCTCCAAACCTCCCTAGAAATCTCCGAAATCTCCAATGTGACAGTAAGTCGGCGGCGTAGGTAAAAACGTAGAGACGAGAATGATGCGCAAAAGACCCCTGACGCGTGGGTATCTCCTGTAGCTGTTCACCCTCCCGCTCTCCTGGAAGAGAAAGTGGATCCATCGGAACCAAGCCGCCTGCTTTGGAAGAGTCTGCTGAATGGCATTTGCCTTTATTTGTTGCTTGGTGTACCTGCGCTTTCCCCCATCATGGCAGTGAGCTGTATTTGGACCTCGGGAACTCCAGGCGCACAAGGCATGGCTGCTACAGTCATGCCCAAGCTCGCGCCGAAGAGCGGTATTTCGGTGAACAATAGGGATACCAGATTGCAACGGGTATGAAAGTTGCATCGCCTTGTTTGTCATGCATCGAATTGTTCGTCACAAGGAATGGACTTAAGCACATTTGATGGACTTCGTTGATGTCAGCATATGGAGTCGCAAATACCGAAACTATTGTGTGGTGAGTCCAGTTTGGCCTTTTGCTTACGAGCGTTTCTCCATGCTATGGCCGACATCAGCCGTTTAATTAATTATCGCAGGAAAAGGCAAACTAATTTTGTTTCCGCTTCAACAATGATGCTTGTATGGGGCCTGTGAACTTTCCAAATGTGATGATTTAAACCATATATCAACAGGGAATGAAGTGTATACTGAGTCAACGATGGGGTATATGCTAAAGTAGCCACTAATCATGAGCCCAGTGTGAAATTCATTGAACTATCTGTCCAAATCCGTCCGGGTGTCAGACGGGTCAGCAAGAGTCCTGGTTTGAAGTCGTCCTATTTCCTCTGCTGCTAACAGTCAGGGCACATGAGGACGTAATCTTCCTCTGAGCGGCACAACCTACGCCTCTAGAAGGGTCTCGCCGTTTGCACCCCTGTTTCCACGCAACGTCAGCTAAAGGACGATCGTTCAATTTATGCAAACGTTGTGTGTGAAGCGAAGCTTCGACATATAATCAGTTTTGCATATGTTCAGTCTGGTACCACAAGAGCTTGCCGTCCTTGCTAGTACTTCACCCGTCGCCCTTGACTGACTTTAGCAGTCGATGCAGTCGCATAAGCATTTCAGAAGTAAGAAGAAAGTAATTTTGAAAGGAAGTGGAAATCGGTAGGTAGGAACGCAGTTGCAGAAAGCAGTGTTTACGTTGGAGGGCGGCTGGAGTGTAGCGCCCAAACACTACAAGGATACTCCAGCAGGCCCAGCAGAAGCTGATCTGGCAGGAGAAAATATACATGTATATACTTCACGGAGATATGTTACTTACCGAACCCTCAAATCCACAGAATAGGGCTATCACTATCGTACTCTGGAAGTCGGGCGTGTTTGAACATTAACATTAACGCCGGCACGTTTCTGCTCCCCACATACGTCCTAGACCTCCGTTTTGCTTACTAGGTACTTTTGCGCTCCCTGTTTGAAATGGTTTGAGTAGCGGGAAATGAATTGGTGCTCTTTCGAATTGTTGGCTTGCTGACAGAGCATCATAACAACTGCTGTGCCATTGGCATCCGTCGCTAAAAAGAAAGCCCCTGTCGGAATCAAGGGCTACTACTAGTGGAGATGATGTCACGTGACTGAGAAGGCTTCTGACAATTGCGCCCTCATTCTCTGTTCAAACTAGTTGCCTTTTTTAAGTACATCTGTCGGAGGGAGGCGATCCTTGCAAACCCAGGAATGAGCTTGCGGGTGGAAGGTACAATATAGAATAACTTTTGACTAGGTAACATCCGGACTTCTGAAAATCCATGCTAGTGTAACAGGGCAGGTGCTGCCTCCAAATTGCCTCAACCTTTGCAGAATTTGGTTCCAAATCCGCTGCCGAGACAGGTAACCCTATGACCCTAATCATCTGAACAAAAGCAAACATATTTGTGTTTTCACGAACCATTGCTCCTTGCGTAGCCGTTGCTGCACGTAGCAGGTGATGTAGGTCCTTCTGCACACCCGGCTTAACACACGTAGGTCAGCGGATCCAGTGCACAGCATCTGTGCAGTAGCTATGGCAACTGTTCCCCGTTCAACCGACCTTGTGTGAGCTCTTAGTTAGGTCGCGGTGTATTTTCGGATGCGGGTACAGAAGTGTTTGGCCCCATCAACTCACCGACAGTTGCGTGGGGAGCCCCCCAGCTTCCTGATTGCCTGTTTTTTCCGTTTGGGGACGCTTCTCAAAATCGTACTTCTGCAGCCTCCTCGCTGTCTTCCTACGTTTGCAATCGAGGGCTACGTGGCCTTGTTTATTGCAAAAGACACAGATACGCGTGCCGAGCCTTCCTTACCAGCCTTTGAGTTCGGAGTTGCCAGGTTGCCATCAGTTCCCGCTATACTTCCCCCTCTGGGTGAGGCGGGCATTGAGAGCGAATTCTGCTTGTAAGGTTGATGGACATGTCCCGTGCTATTCAACCCTTCATTCTTAGCCGAGGACCTCCGTGAGTTGCTCCACATGTAAAATGCTTCTCATAAGGTTTTATTTATAGCAACCTACCCCCACTTCAGTTTCCAGCAATTTAGGGCGGAACAGTACAAGGTTGTGGAAGTAATAAGGAGGGAAAATAGCCGCCTGTGATTTTGACGTCCTGTTGTTGCAAAACCTCTTGTAAGCCCATATATATAAGAATAGTGAGGCCACCTTCTGCATGCACCGGAACTGGAAACAGTAGTTAAACGCCTGCTTGGTCCTCACTGCCCTCGTTCGAATGATAGGATATTTGACAGCGCTTTGGGGGAGGGCATCTGCGGAATTCCCCTAGCTTTCTTGCAAGACATCTTTACAGCTAATTGGTGATATTAGAGAGGAAACCTGCCTGTCGGGATGGTCTCTGCTGCCCTCGCGCCCCCATCGAACATGCGGTCCTACAAAGTGCAAAATCTGTCATCTACGAAGGCTTTCAGTAGCTGCACGTGAGGCAAGATGTATGGGAAGAAAAGTGCATAGCGGAACCTGAACTTCTCTGCAGTAACAAGGAATCATGCACACAGCGGTGATATAGATGCTTGTGGCTGTGGATATACGCGCCTGCTTGTCATGTATTGCGTAGCACTCATTGCTGCAAGGTTGCGTCAAGTGTAAAGCTGGCCAAACCTCGTTTCGGTGCATAAGACAACGTTGTATTCACTTTAAACACCGAATCAGCCGTAACTAGCCAGACTGCATGGAATACAACTTCAGACAGGCCATGTGGCGTTTTCTCCGTGCAGCAGTTAAGCGTGCTTTAATTTGCTCGCAGGCTCGATTAAGACTGCCTAAATATTGCTCTCACTTTTAGTGCATGCAGCAAAAATGGATTGTCAATGCTTTCATTATGGGTTGTCTTGGGGCAGTAGTAGCCCTACAATGGGTTGCAGGCCTCGCCGCCCTAGCATATCCCATCAGAAAAACGCTCCGCCTCTGAGGGATACGTACTGGCTGTTAGGCCGGCTACCTCTTTTGACATACTTTTACAACCCCTAGACTTCGTTGTAGCATAATATGGTCCTCAACTAAGGGCGGGGCTCCCACCTTTCAGACTGCACAACACCCTTGGACAGCTGGATGATATTCGGCTCAACTTCCCTAATATCTGGGCTAGGTCCTGCTAACTATGTGCGCACCAATTCTCTGCTTTCTCGGTTTTACATGTGTTTGGCTCGAATGAGTATTTTGGTAGCCTTCGACTCTTCCAACTTCCAACTGCCTACGCACACTTCTGCTGAATGCGTGTTGTAAGAGGAATCACCTTCGTGGGTGTGAGCCACAGCACAAGCGATAACCAGACCTTCACAGGCCTCTGCAGTGTATTGTACGTGCATTTTGTCGTCAAAATTCTCTGGTATACTTTCGTAAGGACGGGTAGGTAGCGGGCAACTGCGGCAGACCGCGGCCACAGGAGCCCGACTTGCACTAGGGCGCTGGGGGTATATTCAGCGGGGGTCTTTGGCGCCCAATTTTAAACACAAACAAAGCCACAGGAATACGAAATACGCAAGCATAAAATTTGAGTTTTTTGTTTGCTGGGTGAACGCAGCGCCTGCGCCTACATTCTTAGCAACCGGGCCGGCCAAGAGCGGCGCTGCTGCCGCTGCCGACCGGTGCGGGGGCTTTTTGGCCTCCTGCGAGAGTTTGTTTCTCTTTTGCCTTCCTTTTTGCGTCTTCTGTTTGAAATTTCAACGGCTTGACTGCTTCCTCGTGTGTTTTCGGCTTTGGTCCCAGTTTGCTGCTGCTGCAGCTCTCAGGCTGCAGCAGCAGCTCACTGACCAACGCCAGTACACCGTTCGCGTTTACGCATCTTTGAACGGAACGCATCGAGGATTTTACACCTTTTTTTGCACTTTACTACTCAAATACGAACAGTAGACACTTGGGTTGGTCCTCAGCAAGGCCCAGTTTGCTCTCCTCCCCCGCATAGCGCGCCAGGGGCTCCTGTGCAGTAGTCGGCAGCGGCAGCAACCAACGTAAGCGCCCCAGATTCTGCTGGTGGCGCATTAGCAGAGACTGCAACAAATACACCATCATCTGGAAGACTCAACAGGAGAGACAGCGCTCCAACTCCCTCGGTACCCCGAGGCCAGCAGCCGCCGGCTGCAGCAGGCAGCAGCTGTACATACACACCATCACACCACGCCTCAGGGAACGCTGCTGCCCCCCAAAGCGTCTAGTAAATCACCTTGGCACTGCGTTTCTCTTGAAGGGGAGCAGATCCTCTTCACCCTGTAGCTGCAGACAGCAGCAACAGCAGAGGGAGCATAGTACGAAGCACTAGAAGAGCTCACGCAGCTGCTGCCCCGTGCCCCATGGTATTCGGGGGATTTGCAACTTCTGCTCTATAGCGGGAACTCTCCAGGGTCTTCAAACTGTATTTTGGGGCCCGTGCACCTCAAACATGGCTCATCCAGCAAGCAACCAGGCGGCGTTGCAGCAGCAGCTGCTGCAGCAGCAGCTGCTGCAGCAGCAGCACCAACAGCCCTACGCGCGCACAGACCGATACAGGCCTTTGTCGTCTATGGGTTCAGGGTATCAACAGGTCCTCCAGCAACCACGTGAGCTCCCTTGTCTGCCCCGACTTGTGCTGTTGAGTCTGCAGTTGTCTAGTGCGCCTGTCTGCACACTGACATACGTAAAACAAGCAGGCATATTATGCGTGTATACTTTGCTGTCTTTGTTATTTTTGCTTTTCAGCTAACAGCGATTTAGGTAGCCATGGATTTTCCGGAGGAGACACACACGCAAACGGCGCAGCGCCCTTTGTAGCCCATCAATCTTCTGGAGTGGGGGCTTCTGTAGCATTTGGCAGCGATCATGATGATGGAGGGTCTGCGGCATACAGACGAAACAGACGGAAAGCCACGCTGAAGATGGTGTTGGTGTCCGTCATTTTGGTTTCGTTTTTGTGCAACTTCGATCACGGAGTCATTCCAGCGATCCTTAGCGAAATTCAGAAGAACTTCAACAATCAAATCAAATTCGTAGAGCAAAGCCTCTTTGGGTCTCTTGTCTACTTCGGCCTCATCATTGGCAGCCTCTTCGCCGGTGAGCCAACCAGTGAAGTTGAGAGCCTAAAGTTATATACTTGTGTATATATTCACTTTTTAATCCGTTTACCTATCTACAAGCCATGTCTACCCCTTTCGCTCCCTTCCTGATACAATGTGTATATGCATATGCACATGCAGGTAAATATGCGTGTGTACGCATACATGCATGCATCATCGTCTCCAGTAGCATATTTTCTACACTATTTGAGATACCGTTAAATGTAGAAGCGTGTACTGCACTGGAACCCAAACTTATTTGCATCTCTCTCTCTCTACCGTGCCAGTGCACAATTCGTGCAGACACGCAATTTCGAAATTTGTCTGCAGGTGCGCATGAAAGTAATGAATGCATGGGTCAAAAGCGAACTCAATCAAATTCATCTCAAGGATTCTGGAAGGTGACGAAATGCTCTTTCTGCTTTTTGTTTGTTCAGGCATTGCTCTGCAAAGTTATGGAGCGAAGTGGCTGCTTGTGGCAAGTTTGTTGTGTTTGGAGTCTTCTCTCTTTTTCTTTTCAAGTTCAAACAGTTTGTTGTTGATGTATTTCATGCGCTTCATCACCGGCCTATGCCAGGTACCTTCTCTTCTTTCCCTCCCTCAGCACTCACATTTCTCCTGCATGGGGCGCTCGGCACTTGCGAATTTATAATCAAATGTAGAAGAGCGTGCTTCTACGCTGTTTATCCGGGCCTGTATGGTTGTGTACTACACTGGGGTGCTAATGTATTCTTCGTGCTGCTTTTTGTATAACTTGCTGCTGCTGCGATGCTCGGTGGTTGCAGGCGGTTCCTGTTGTTTATCTGCCCGTCTGGGTAGACGACTACGCCCCTGAAGGCGAAGTGACTAGATGGATGTCTTACACGCAGTTGGCAGGCATTGGAGGTGAACAACGCAACCCAGATTTGTGTTGCGAGGCAGAACAGCTCAAGCATGAGGAAGTCTTCATGCGTGCTCAGTGAATTTATTCGTACGGTATACATATAGTTGTATGTGTGCTTTGTCTGTATGCATATGAACATCTATGTGCATATGCCTACATATACATATGCATGCTCATAAGTATATACGTATATCCATGTATATGTATATTTATTTGCAAACAGGGTGATGTGAGCCTGGAGTGGATTCCGGAGTGCATGCCCCTAAAACCTTATATATGCACATAATATTTATGTACTCGATAATTATAGCTCCCATATGCGTATGAAAAATTACATGCTGCTATTATATATATAGAGTCCATGTATTTTGTATTATCTGTAGAGTATGCACAAACCGTGTCGCACAAGAGGAACATGAACATGGGCTGATGCATCTGTTTTATAGGCACTGTCACCGGCTATTTTATTGGGGGTGTTTTCTCGCGTTTAACTGCGCCTAGCGGGGAGAGTGGCTGGAGGACGCCTTTCTTTGTGCAGGTGGGTTGTTTGTCTACAAGGGTTCAGGGACACAGGGCACTTTATTTGTTTTACCTACATGCAACCACAAAACCTGACACATGCAGGTGTGGAACAGCAGGCATGCTGGTTTTGCGATCTTTCATCATTTGCTGCAGTCCGTTGCCCTCGCACCCGTGGTGCTACTCCTTGCGGCGCTGCCCGCCTCCCTTGTGAACCTCTCAGACAGAAGCCAAGCCAGACCCGAGAGGCAAAGGTAAGACTAACCTCATATATAGTTATACATATCCTGTTTTTTCATAAATTTGTACACATATTTATGTCAATCGCATACACAAGCAGCGAACAACACCAAACTCCTCTAGGCTCGTATATATATATATATAATATAT
>NW_013566902.1:0-14495 GCF_000499605.1 Eimeria maxima | reverse complement strand
TATATATATATATATATATATATATATATATATATATATCGGCACATTTGCAAACATGTACAGCAGTAGATGCCCCATCCATAGGACATCAACTGCCGCTTATACAGTAGATGCCATACGTATGAGTCATACATGCAAGTCTCCAGACTGCCAATTTGGAGCTCTGGCGTGTTTAGGGGCAACGGGGGGAAACAAAAGCTGACGAGAGGTAATTCTCAAGCTTTGCACTTTTCGTAGATTTGCCTTCGTCAGGATTCATTGTATCGGTGTTTGCCTGTTTGCTTTTGTCTGTGTACTGCCGCTGTTCGTTTCAACGTGTCAGTGGAGCTGTTTGCTGTCTCAGTCATTCTCTCTTGTTCTCAGCAAGAATCATCCCAGTATATCTCTTAGTGGCGACGCCCGATTCCCGCAGTCTCCCCTCGCAGGGGGCACTCTCTGTATCTGCGTGTCCGTCTCTCTCTGCTCCTGCTTTCTTTGGTGTCTTTGGTTGTGTCTCCGTCTGCCCTCCTTATATACTATACGCTTCTCTCACTGTTTCCGCCAGAGTTATTGCTTCTCTCTGGTCTCTGTTCATGTCTATTCGTGTATTGCTCCAGTCTTCCCCAGCATCTTCCTGTTTGTTCGATGGCTTTCAGTTTTCTGCTCACTTCCTGCTGCTTGCCTATCTCTGCTGCTCTCTCCTTCTGTCTCCTCGTTTGGAATGTTTGCGTGGTGTCGCTTCTCCATCAGCTGCTTCGTTAGACATCCAGCTAGCTGTGTGGATGGCCGGCTAGCTATGCATATAGCCTCTGTCCCCTGTAGTTTCTATATATTGTTTTTCTCTGCCTCCACTAAGTTGTTGCCCCATTACCTCTGCCAAGCGAATGATGGAAAAGCGCTCTTAGGTGCATCGACAGACGATGCACAAGGATATCTTATCAAGAGATACACAAGCATCAAAGGAGGGAACAATCAATAAACAAAGAACTGCTTCACACAACTGCAAGAGGCATTCAGCCATCAAAGTAAATAACAATAAATGAACCATCAGCACTTGACTTCACCCCGCGGACGCTGCGGAAAAGTGCTGCAGATATTCCCAAGCCAGAGCCCCCACCAGTAACTACTGCCATCTAACGAGCTGCTCCCTTGGAGAGCGAGCTAGCTGCATATACGCCCGGTAGTTGTACATACTGCCAGCTAGGTGCAAGGACCGCTGACCCTGCTGCGCATTCAAGTGACAGGTTGTATATACAGTCAGCTGGGCTGGTGGGGAGGTTCACGCACTGCTGGGATTCTGAGTATTTTTCGGCCTAGGCTGGCATTTTTGTCAATTGCTTCCAACAACTGCTATCCCTATCCAGCTAGCTAGCCACTTGGCTAGCTTAGCTAGCTGGGGGGGCGCGGTGGTGTTTGGAGGGAGCGGACAAGGCTCTTGACCTCTTCGGGGGGTTGCCAACCATGGCTAGCGAAGATAGCTGGCAGCTCATCGAGAAATGCTTTTGAAGGTTGCTGGTTGAAATGCTTAGAGGCGCAGAGAGACAACGAATTCCTCAAAGACTCCAAAGACGCCGTCCCCCCTCCAGACTGAAACTTGGGATCCACCTCCGGATGCTTCGCCAACAAACGACGCAGTAACGCCTCGTCTGCAGTGCAGCACCAGAAGCAGCATCAGAAACAGCATCAGAAGCAGTAGATGAAGTAGCATAGGCAGAGGCAGTTGCTGTATTAGCAATATTAGTAGGAGCAGTAGAAAGTGGAAATAGCACCAGAAACGATAACATCGAGCAGAATTTACGGCCCACTCAGCAGCATCAGGGAGAGAGTAATGATGATACAGATCAACGCCGGCGTGCAGTATTCGTACACAGACGGCGACGCATCTAGACAGGCAGGTATCCCCGCTTAACAAGACCCACCTTCTTTCTTGAAGTAGACAGATTCTTCTCCACTCCGCTTCTGGTCTAGAAATTTAACACCCGAGAACTGGCGGATGGTTCCTCTTGATGATACTGCTGTTGTTGTAGTTGCCGTTGTTGTTACTACAGCTCGGCACCGCCCAACGCTAAGAGACCTCGCCGCTGTTGTTGTTGTTGCTGGTGAAGGGCGTCTCCCGATGCCCCGAGTCGCGACACTCAACATTTTGTTACGAGGTGGTTTTGCACTTGAGATGCTTACAGAAGCACGGTGGTCTCAATATTTCGCTTTGAAGAGGGGTTGGCTCGCCGTAGGGGCTGTCGCACAGGGTTATTGAGCCGGAAGAAATCAGGCTTTGAAGAACTTTAGGCGTAACAGAAAACGTCGGATAAGGAAGCGCAAAATTCACGAGCTAGTAGGTTAGCTCTGTTGGTGTCTACTCAACACGCGCGAGGCGGTCAGCGAGAAGGCCTACTTCCCGCTTCACTCCTCTAAGTGTTTATGCTCTTTTAACACTTCTTCCAGGCATTAGCATACTCTATTTGAATTTCTCTAAAGACAGACCTTACAGACGCCTCGTCGGGTGCACCGGAATCTCTGGGGCTGAAGACGACACCACGGTGGCTCAACGGCATCTCTCCAGCAATGCTTCCGCTTCGTCCCGAGACGTCTTGTTTATTTTGACTCCCTAGGGCTTAAATGTTTACGGTTTAGGGTTAAGCGTTTAGGGCTCAGGGCCTCGGCTCTCGGGTTCGGGGCTTGTGGCCAATGCGCCGCAGCACACATTTCTGCAGCTGCTGGCAACTGCATTCGCCTAGTTGTAGGAGGTGTACTTACACGTCAGCTTGCGTCAGCATTCTCAAGTGCTGCAACCTCCCACTGTCTCTTTGCAGGAAAAACAGTAGGCCTACAGACCGCGCCGGAACCCTCCTCTTCGCGCATGGCGCATCCAGGCCGCAGTGCCCAGGGTTTAGGGTTTAGGGCTTAGGGTTTAGGATTTCGGGTTCTTCTCCTGGGCCTGCGCTTGAGAACCGAAGATGAGTGGAGCCTTGAGCTTCGACCTCAAGGCTGAGACTGAAGCCCTACGAGCCAAGTACCTTGAAGTAAGACCGCTGATGCGTCCTTGTTCCAGCGTGTGCTCCTTGTCGTTAGTTTATCTGCCTGCGTGCTTGCTTGTGTCTGTCTTTTGATACTGCCTTGTTCTCTGACTGTCCGTTTGTGCCTGCCTCCTCGTGTGTTATCCCGGGCTTACTTGTCGCGTCCCCTAGTGTCTTTTGTGTACCTGCGCCATTCTCTGGCTTGGTTCTGTTCCCCTGCATATGTCTATTGGATGGGTTACATGCAAGCACAACTATGTATTCATGCCCTTTCATGTTTCTAAATGCATGTAATGCAAGAATATACGTCTCACTATATGCGTGTATACCTGCGGATGGCGGCTGACTGATTGTACAAGCTTGGAAGTACACTTGCATATAGGAAATATCGTGTCTGCATGTGCATGAACTTATTCTGGTAGGGTTTGGGAGTTGCGGGTTGCGTGCAGCAACTTGAGAGCGGCTGCCCCTGTCCACGGTTGCAGTTTGAATTTGCCTCTCTGTTGATTTGCTCACCCAGCGAAAAAGATTTAAGGGACTCCGCAGATCTTCTCACGGAACTCCTGGAGATTGGCTTTTGCAGGTCGGTTTGACGGGTTATACTTAGAGATTACGGTTTAGGCTCTAGGGTGTTTCTGGTGACTTTGTGATAGGAGGGCTGGACTTCACAGCCCTGAGGAGTTCGAGTCGGGGTGTAGGGGTTGCGCTCTATGAGCAGGGCTGACAATCCTGAACGAGGTTCCATGGCTTTGTTTAGCGCTTATGGCTTAATGTGTAGGGTGTAGGGTTCTCCTCAGGTCGGACTGTCTCTTCCAGCTTGCGCTGGTGTATTTGAAGCTGGGGCACTACTCCCTCGCGAAGCGTCGGGTGGAGGCTCTTCTTCGAATGGTACGTAAAACCTAGACCCCCGGGCGTCTGTGGGTAACGCCAAACACTAAAATCCGTGCTGGGCTCCTCAAGGGGAAAAGGCAAAAGTGCACAGCCATGGCTGGCGTCAGGGCTGGTGTTAGGGTCTAGGGTTGAGGGTGTAAGGTTTGGGTGCTCAGGAGCCGCGCAATTTGTCCGCGCTGTCTCTGCATAGCCTCATTCTGGACCGTGCAGCCTACGGTAGGATATGCAGGGCTTTTGAAGTTTTGGCGCCAAGGGTAGAAGATATGAGGTTTGGCGCATAGGGTTTGACGTGTAGGGTTTATACATAAACGGTATACAACAAAGTCTTACGTTTTAGGATTTCGGGATCTGGATGGAGGGTTTTGGTTGTGCGTGCAGACGGCGTAAGCGGCTCGCTGATCCTCGGCCTCATTGCAGGTTCGTTGCACAAACCCAAATTCCTTGGCTGCTGGAGGGGGACGCTGCAATTTTCTAGGGTCTAAGGTCCGTGCTTTGTCTGGTGCTTCTGTTTGGACTTGCAGGTGGTGCGCTTTTCTATCTCTTGCAGTGGTTTAAACCCCACTAGTTTGATTCTGGGCTTGAACCCTTGCATAGGTCCCCCTACCCCTTATTTGCGGGTTTCTGGAACCTACGTAGACCAGCTGCCCGGCTTGAAGGTCACTTACGAGGGCTACGTAAGTCCCTTCTCTGAAGGGAATCCCGGCCACGGGACGTCACGCGAATGCGCCTATATAGTTTGCCTCTGGTCGTTAGGGCCAGCAGGAGCCCTGACCCCACTCATCAGGCGCGCTAGCCAGTTGAGGTCCCATGGGTGGAGGTAGTCGTAGTTGGGGCCCGTATCCGTTAAAGGGTGCCAATCGAAAACAATGTTACGGTTTTGGGGGCACGTAACAAGCCCCGAATTTGCGGGTCGGTGCTAGGGATTGATTTCAAGTAATCCTTTAGAGCGTAGGGTGTAGGTCTGTAGGCACAGTGGACGGTGACTAGGGCTGCAGGAGTTCAGAGGTGAAGATGCTTCTCACGCAGCTTTTAGAGTAGGTAATGAACAGCTCTACAGTGTCAAGTGGGGAGGGATATAGGCGCTCCGTCTGATAAAAGCATGCATATACCCTGAAAGTGGCGATGTTGGCATACACCCCATATTGCCGAAAAACAACTTGGATCTCAGCCTCTGGGATAGGCGTCTTTCGTCCAGTGCCGCAGCTGAGACAGCAGCAGCTGCTGCAGCTCGAACTGTTCCTGCTACTGCTGCAGCTGACACTGCCTCTGCTTCTACTGCAGGGGTTCCCATTGCCATTGGTGTTGCAAGGGGTGTTGCTCCAGCAGCTCCTGTACGTGTGTTGGCCTGACGTTAGACTGGGGCCCCTACGGTGTGTTCAAACTTGCGGTTTGGGCTTCCAACCCCTTAGAACATTCCTCCCATCGGCATGCCGCCACCTGGGGCCCCCATGCCATCTGCCTGCTGCGGGGACTTCTCCGGAGCGTCCACTATAGAGGCTTCCGTTGTTGCCATAAGGGAGGCTACTGAAGAGGCGTCGCTCAAGGCAGTTTTGACGACTTTGGTGGGGTCTATGATGCCTGAAAGTAATGCATACACCCCAAAATACAGCCAGTCAACACCACAACCAAAATCACCAACTGTCCCCCATCGCAAAAGGATATACCTGAGGATAAGATACACTATGCACAGTTGGTGACAGCACCATTTGTGGGGGGAAAATAAGCGAATAAAACTCTTAACAGCAACAAAGACAACAGAAGAGAGACTACAAGACCACAAACCGAGAGGCTGCGTGAGGGGCATATGAAATTCGAATATCCATAAAAAGACATCTGAGCTTGCACATGCTGTAGCTAGACTGGTGCAACTTTTCCGTGCCGTGCAGTGTCTTCTACTCCCACGCCGTTCAACCGTTTCCGTTAGAGAAGGTTGTGTCTTCACCTCCCTTCTTATCTCTGGAATTCAGTGACTTGTTCTATGCTATCATGAGCGCTTCTTAGTCTGGTACATGCGTTGCTGCCTCTGCTCCTGATATTTGTGTCTCTGAAAACCAGTTTCCCACGTGTGTTCAGTTTTTTGTCTCCTTGCAGGTGATATAGTTATCTCATTACATGTGTGTTCTCGCGTGTAGTGTATTTCCACCTGCTTCGACCATATTGACGTAGCAGCCTGTCTGTGCATTGAAGCCCATCTTCTGGTCCTTCAGGCGCAGCAAATTTCCAACAACCACCGCCCCCTCGTGTCCTGCATTATCCGCAATGAGTTTGCAAGGCACCTGGCACGCCTTCTCAACAATCTCCACGCCCATTCGCTGCTCTGCGTTGTCCACCTTCAAATCCTTCAGACCCTAAACTCCGACAAGCATGCACCATCTAGGCAACGAAAAAAATCTAGGAGACAAGCGAATACAACACACAAGTCACACAACTCTACAAAAACAACACGAACGAACACAGCAATGCCAAAATTGACAGAGCATGACCACTAGAAAATAATGGCAATAATCAACAGCAAATAATGACATATAGGGCAGAAGCGCCACCCCAAACCAGCCCAGCGACGAAAACAAAAGAGACAAGCAATAACGGTAGCAAACAACACCACCGCTCGCAACAAAAACCGCACCACTCGCACCAACAACCTCAATAGTAACACAAATACCATCAGCAGTAGAAACTGCAACTGCTGCACAAACATCAAAAGAAGCAGTGCCGGCGGCACAAAAGCACCTGCGAAGCATAGAGAAGAGCAACGCCACCTCCTGGGACGATGCCCTCCTCAACGGCAGCTCGTGTAGCGCAAAGGGCATCTTGAATCCTGTCTTTCGCCTCGCCCACTGCCACTTCAGATGCGCCCCCAACCTTAATTACTGCTACCCCCCCAGATAACCTTGAAAGTCGCTCCTGGAGCTTCTCCTTTTCATATTCTGCAGACGCCGAAGGCACACAAGTACCCTTTTTATATTTACACACATTATACCTACTCATGCAAACGCCCACGCACACAAGTGTAGGCACACACGAATGCGAATGCACGCAACACATATTAAAAAAAACTGGACGAATCATGAGTGCAAAACAACTCCAGGATGCGTGGGGCCCCTTAGAAGTATTGCGCACGGCTCCTACTGCAGCGTACGCCACCGCCAAGTAAGGTAAGGGTCGCAACCAACACAATAAACACGCGAAAAGCTGGGACGACTCGCCTACATTTGCAAACAAGCAGAACTACCATATACTGACATGCGCACAGAAGGGGACGGGAACAAAGACACCCAAAAGGCCAATACAAACCCCCACCTGAGCTCGTCTGCTTTATGAGGCTCCTGAGCTGGTCACACCGCTCGGCGATGTCTTGCTTTGACCCATTGCCCTCCATCATCAGCGTCGAGTCCTTCGTCACCACCACACTCTTCGCCTGCTCAGTGCAAACCATCAGAAACTACAACCTAAACCCTTAAAGCTAAATACACAACCTCTCTGGCAGCCCTGTCCTCCTGTCAATGATATACACTTGAAATCCCTGAAGTGCCCGCACAGTTCATCAGGCAATCACTGTCTTGACTCATGTGTATTTACAATGCTTAGAGGATGCGAGGGTGTGCACGTTCCACAGATGTATGCAGACGTACGCAAAGACGAGTATCAAATAAACGCGCACAGCCGCATTCATGCATACAACACGCGTAGGCACGAAATAGTACGTCATCATCCGATAGTCACTGAGATGTGTTTATGCAGTTCAGTTTCTAGTCCTTACGCGGCCAAGCATGCCCACGATATCTGCCTTTTCATCCCCAATGGATGGCGTGTCGTCGCTGAGCACCTGCAGGACGAGACAAGAGCAGCAAAATGCTGCTTTTAGCGGACACGCTGACGGCAAAAGGTTTGCTACCCTCAGCATTACGAACAAGCTTCACTAGCAAAACAAGTCATAAGCCCTTATCTTCGAAGTATGCCTGCCTAACATGCCACCTGGGACAAGTGCAGAAGCTCGGGCTTAATGGTTTACCTTGCCCCCCGTGAGGGTGGCCAGGTCGTAGAGCTGCGCTTTGCGGCCGTCTCCAAAGCCGGGTGCCTTAACTGCACAGACGCGAAGGCCAAGGCGCAGTTTATTCACCACCAACGTAGCAAGGGCCTCACTGCAGGCAGAAGCAAACAAGAACGAAGACCAAGTGAGAGCACGTCTACTGACCACCTCCCTAGACCCTGGTGAACATTAGGGTAACCTCCCACTGACAACCTTGAAAAAAATGGCTGGTAGACTTCCCTCCACACAGCCCCAAGAGAAAAGCACTCGCGGGCGCTAACGTAAGCAAGCAAACGGGTCACGTCCCGGTCTACAGACACAAGACGGATGGATGAAACATATCCCAGCCACCGACCACCAACATCTCATCCAGCGAGAGAACCAAAATTTGGAGAAAACACAAACTTCTGCAGGAGATTGCAACACATCCGTGGAAGAAGGGCCCCAACGTCTCGAAAACATGGGCACATGCAAGCAGAAAGGCCCCCAAAGGCAAGGGCTACAAGCTGCCCCCACAAAATAACGCGGCGAAGGGAGAACCACCGAGGAGAGGGTGGAAGCCTGGGGATAGGCAAGCCCATCGCACCGAGGCTTGGTATGTTTTGTGCCTTCCGTTGGGGTGTACGTACCTCTCAACATCCTCCGCAACAATGAGGAGGGCGGCCTGGTTCTGCAAGACGAACTCGAGAGCCGGGAGGAGTTGTTGTATTTGAGACAGGCGCTTGTCCACCAAAAGGACGTATGGAGAGTCCAGTTCAACTTTCTGTTCCTTTGCGTTCGTTATGAAATAAGGGCTGAGATACCCTCGGTCAAACCGCAAACCCTCCACCACCTCCAGCGCGTGCTGCAGAGCCTTCCCCTCCGAGACGGTTATCGTTCCCTCGCGGCCTACCTTTTTCATAGCCTCCCCAATCAAAGCGCCAACCTGAGCATCACCATTGGCGCTAATCGTTGCTACTGAGACGATCTCCTCCGTTGTAGAAATCTCCTTGCGAGAGGCAGACAGCGCCGACAGCACGTGCTCAACAGCTAGATGAATGCCTGCAGAATACAGCGAACACAGGCAGAGCAAAACGCCCACCAGTCCACTCAAATTACGAAGATTCCCACATTTGTGGGAGTGGATTGAGCACAAGACGATAAGCGCGAGACCAAGTTTAGGAAAAGCACCTCGGAGAACGTCCATCGGGTTCATGCCAGCGTCGATTGCCTTGCACCCCTCTTTGAAGATAGCCCGGCCCAAGATTGTAGCGGTAGTTGTGCCATCACCAGCAATGTCATTTGTAGTGGCTGCCACTTGTTTTAGCAGCTGGGCCCCAAGGTTTTCGGTCTTGTTTGCCAATTCGATCGCCTTCGCAACCGTCACACCGTCCTTAGTTATCTTGGGAGAGCCAAACGGCTGCGCTATCACCACATTACGCCCTTTTGGCCCCAACGTTACACCTACTGCGTCCGCCAAACGATTGCAACCTGAAGTGCAGACAAGCAAATCTGACGGGACCACATATGTCCTCGGCTCACATCCACATAGGGCGCCGCTTCGGGTATACACGGAGCACAGAAACGGAAGCAAATGCAAATACATAGTCCAATGTTGCAATATTGTAATCCTGGAAGGACCCTGCAAAACAGTGTGAGATACACATCTTAATTAAGTTGATCTCGACGTCAAAATGTCCCAAAATTCCTGTTCTTCGCATTCTCACCCGCCAACATCTGCATCCGAGCGTCTGAACCAAAGCGTATATCTTTTGAAGCATTTCTAACTTGCTGCAACTGGGCAAAAGACGCAGCTACGGCCTTTCTACCGCCGCGAGCGGCTGCTGCTGCGGAGAAGGCCAGCATCTTCTGAGGTTTATCGTGTATGAGATAGGAATTCTGGCTTCAATATGGGGGTTTCAGCAGAAATCACAGTTTGTCCCAAGAATCCAAACCTCCTTTACAGATGCTCAAACACCTTGCAATACACATTCGGGGCTGCCCCCAACGGCCCCACAAATCCTTCGGTGCGTCCGTCACCAGTGATCACCTGGGCAGTCGTGGGGTCGTACACCAACAACCGGTGTATTCCAGTACACAACTACTTCCAATAAGCAGAATCACGCAAACATAATCTGGAAGAAGTCAAATAGATGGCAGAAGACGGTAGAAGGTGCCTAAATGGCCGTTCATCTCCTGCTTTACTCGATGGCGTCGCTGTACCGACGAGTTGTCTTGCTACAGCAGGCCCCCGTGTGCCTTCGTGTCTTGTCTTTCGCCCCTTTTATAAGGCATGTTGTCTATAACAAACACTTTTATACTTGGGGCACTCGAATAACGAATGCGACACTCATTTGTGCGCAGTTTCTCGCCAGCAGTTCATGTAGTGCACAGGCTCTGCAATGTGTCTCAGTTGTGGCCTCTAGAAACTTTAGGTCAGGAAAGCGAATAAATACTACTAAATATTTTAGGGATTATTACATTATTAGTTAGTTATGGAATTAATAAAACTAAATGTTCCAGGGATTGGGGTAACGTTAGATAGGGTCAGTGTGTTAGCTATCCGCGTCTGCCGTTTAATGCAGAGCTTAGACACTCCTATGGACCTAAGATATGACTTCCAGATCTAATACATGGTAAGGAGATAAATACTATTTATTATATCTGTGATCATGAAAATATTGAAAGCAGCTTTATACGTCAGGTACCTGACTGTGTTGGCGCTGGTTTACTATTTCCCCGCTATTTTACAGGTCAGGCAGGCACTGATCCCCAGTGAAGGCCGGGGGTCAGTTCTGATTATTCTACTTAGTCGGTTATATTATTCGGGGAACTTCCCTTGACTATAGCAGAGACTTGAAGGTCTTGACAATTAAGTATTGACATCAGCCAACGTGAGTAGCTAGAGAATGTAGATTGGATGCCGGATGGCATGAGATGACATAAGTAGGCGCAGCTTCGGACTGCTGCGCACTGCTGCGCACTATATAATGCGGGAAGGCGCTGCGATAGTGCCCAGTCTCTCGAACACATGATGGTGTGTTAGAAGTTTGTAGAAGTTTGTATGCGTATTCAGGTATGTGCCCGTAGGCGCTGAGTAGATAATTAACAACTGGCTACAATGGTAATTCCAGCGGGGAAGAAGGCTTGGCTGTGGTTTCAGACTGCACTGCCTTCTATCACCAATTGCAGCACAGGGAAGCCAGCTCCTCTCCGAAGCAGCCACAGGCCCTTGGGCAGCTGTTCCCAAGTTGCTTATGTGCTGGAGAAACAGTTGCTTTGGGGGGAAACCTACATTAGACCATTCGCCCCGTAGCATGTCCCGTGGTTCCCTAGCTACGATTGATGGCACTAGCTATGTCCGTACACAGAAACAGAAATGGCAGAAACGTGAACGTATGTATTGGACCTCCACCGACACCCAACATCAGTGAATGAGAGGAAAAATAAAGCTCGTGCAGGCTGACGCACATGGATTGCAACAGCCAGAGGGATAGGCACGAACGACATGTGTGCCACGGTGAAAAAATAACTAGTGCTGGAGATTAGTTGATACCACCGTATGAGTTCCTCTTTGTGTGTGGCAGCTTACGCCACCCTGCAGACAGAGGGAAATCAAGCTACACTGAAAAATTTCGCTAGATACAGAGTCACAAATATTGCACAAGTGTGCGGTGGGTGTTTCCAGTGTGGTCGGCCTTTTGAGTAGTTCGCGTTTGCTAGGCTGTGGTGAATGTTAGGCAACATGAGGAAATCCCACCAGAAGGCGCTGACGAGCTCTGGGTCCCTTTATAGCCTCTGTAGAGTAATATCTTGTTTCGCTCATATGGTGTACCTGAATTGGAGCACGGCAGGTGCATCAGCTGACTCTATTCGCCAGTTGAAAGCCTGCACTGCCTTTGCCTGCTAGCAAATTCATTGTCTAGCCCACTGAGGTATCCGTCCGGATCAATTTCGAGTTGAGCAGCTACGCAGGCGTCTCACCTCGGGAGTTTTCCACTATCTTCTGTTTTTCTGGGAAAACGAGAATTTATTCGATGCGCGAAGGGAGCATCCCAGGTGGCGAAGTCGACGAAGCTCCCCGCCTGAATGTCTTGTGGACCAAACAGTGACCCGCAAGGGCATGCTAGTCCAACTTGAGCGAAACGGCTGCACGAAGCCAAGCCGAAATATGTAATCGACGGAGGCCACACCCCAGCGCCGATGTTACAACTCAATGGATGAGCTTTTGTCCCACCGTCCGTTGTTGACTTTCGCATCGACCGCAGCCACTCGAGCACCTAGAGAGGAACGCTAATGCATTGTAGGCATGTAAACGGGAATAATCACAGCTGAACGCAGTCTCCGTATAAATACGATGGCAGGGAAGGCGTCAACAAGGTCAGTCAGTTGTTGCGTTTGTGACATTCTGGAATATTTGTTTGTGGTTCTGTACTGCTCACTGCACATATATTTCGTCATCTTACCCATGGACATTCTTCTGCAAGTGTGTCTGACTTTGATGATGGGTTTGAACAGTGTACACCAGTATACATGGCGATCCTTTACTCCAACCCTTCCTGAAGTGCTAAAGATTTCACCTTTTTTACTGGAATTGTCTCAGTATCAGCCGACTCGTCAGTGATTTCTGGAATCGTCAACTGCCTCAGAGAAGACCGCACCCACAGCTGTGACACTGGATTGGTAGCTAGGAAGTTGGGTTGGTGGAAACCAAGGAGAGGGAATGCTCCACACTACATCAGGTAACGAACAATATATTGATGTGCAAGGATGTGCATTAACGCACTTATTTCGGCGCGCACTACACGTGCTGCAACGTAAGCCGGTGGTCCCCTGCAGAAAGCACGGGCATGTGGGCAGGAAGCATGTGGATAGGCAGAAATCGCAGAATCTAGTAGTTGGAGAAGCCAAAGGCAGTGTTTATGGCTTTTTCTTCATGTCATAGTCTAATTCTAGTGTAGTGCTAACAGATAACGGTCCGGATACCGACGAGCATCCCGCGACGGCAACGCTTGGATGTTTGTTGACCAATTTCCCAACTCTTGAGTGACAGCTGCGTAGAAGTCTAAATACAAAATATTTCTTTGCGGGATAATTTTTTACATTCGAAATACGACTTGAAGAGCAACGAAAGGCGTTGCTGCGTTGCTCGGGGCCTGGAGTGACCGTCGATGCAGCTCCTGGAGCGACAACACTCCCGAACAATTCCACAAAATGCTCCCCCGGTGGCGTGTAGAGAATATCATGCAAGACACGTTTTACTTTTGTACTCTATCGACTTCCCTCCTCTCTTACCTGCTTTCCTTCATTTTCTTCCCGACCTCCGTTCCGGGACCTGCAGGCTGGTGGAGTTTAGATTGGTGTTGCTGAAGATGTTACGTGCGTATACTCTCTCGTTGAGTCTTTTCAGTTGTGTAGTCTGTAGTATGGGACATAATGGCAGCGAATATTCGGGTACTGAACGCATGGGCGTTGTAGCCACTGAACTGTACACCACGATCGCCGCAGGGAAGAGGGAAAGGGGAGGTTTGAACTTTGTGTTTTCCCCATTCAGCATTCTTTCCGTCTTTAAAATGGCGCAAATGGGAGCACGGGGAGAAACACGAGATGAGATGGATCAGCATTTCCCCCTTTCTTCGCCCCTTGACCTCCCAGCCTTGCGCGGTCCCGCTGCCCCTTGGGAAACCGAGCCCCCCATTCAGCTAGAGACAGCAAACCGGATGTATGTAGAATCCTCATTAGCAACCGACGAGCATTTTCTTCACTTTGCCCGTCAGGTGTTTACACGCCTTAAGTGCGAAGCGATGGTCGCGGACTTCGAGGATTCCGAAGCCGCGGCTGCTGCTATAAATGCTTATGTAGAGGAGAAGACGAAGGGGCACATAAAGCGCCTTGTGCCTGCTTCTCTCCTGTCATCTTCAACTCGAATGGTGCTGGTGAATGCGTTGTATTTTAAGGGTCCGTGGGCTTTCCCCTTTTCGCCCGACATGACGTCGGTCGGGTCTTTCTGTGTGGAGGATGGGCAGACGGGATGTGTCCAAGAGCAGCAGGTGAAGTTCATGCAACAGCAACTGGAGAGGGGCTTCGGATACTTCGAAGGGGAGGCAATGAAAGTCTTGTCCCTGCCTTACGCAGACCCACGCTTCTGCTTATATGTGTTTCTACCCAAAGACATTTCTCACTTTGAACAGCAGTTGCTGCAAAAGCCAGACGCTGCCGAGGAGCTCGTAAGGCAAGTGGACAACACTGTTTCCTCCGGATCGGTGTTGCACTTGTCCATACCTCTGATCAAGTTTGTGGCAGAAGAAAACCAAGTAGACCTTGCTGCGGTGTACAGACACCTAGGCGTGCGTCTCATGTTCGAGGCGGGCAAGGCAGACTTTTCAGGGATTGCCCGTGACAAAGACCTTTATGTTTCTTCCTTTCTCCACCAAGCAGATTTCACGTGGAATGAAGAAGGCACTGAGGCTGCTGCAGCCTCTGCTATGGTAATTGCTGAAGCTACTGCATTCATTCCGAAGCGGCAAATATCTTTGGAGGTCAACAGGCCTTTTCTCTTTCAAGTCCGAGTGAAAGACACTACAAGTGCACACTCGCTGGTG
>NW_013566901.1:0-13386 GCF_000499605.1 Eimeria maxima | reverse complement strand
TATATATATATATATATATATATATATATATATAGGTCCAGCTTTGAGTTTCGCCGTTTGTATGGAGCATGCATTTGGGGTGCTTATTTATTTCGTGCTTCAGGGGTTTTGACAATGAACGACTTCTACAACACGTACGTGCGGCAGTACCAACACAACCAATTTCAGTATTGGCTGCTGCTCATGATGGCGAGCGTAATGAAGCGAGTTGTATCCAGCAGGTGCGCTTCCTTACACGAAAAAATGCAATCGTTCGAAGAGTGATGTGTAATATAATGTGTACTAGAGTGCGGAACACATGAATGCTGAATAATGTTCACCTCTTCAGATCGGGGGCCATGCACTCATGAGTATTCTCGGCCGCTGAGGTATAGGGCACTTGTTTGCTGCTACTTGGCGCTTTCGCAGGCCCCACGCTGGATTTATGGTATTGAAGTTCGACTCTGCACAAGCCCTAGGCCTCAATCGGGGGCGCAGTGGCGCCAATGAATTGGATCGGGGGGCAATTGACTCGCTGCAGCGGCAGGTGGCGGCGAGCGTAGAAGGGAAGCTGGACCGTTCGCTGCAGCGGTTCCAGAATTTTCAGTTTGTGCAGAGTCCGCTGATTGCTGCGACTTCCGCGATGCGGCCGAACGTGTCGGTGACAGGGTACTTGGAGCGCACAAAGGCGGGAAACTTTGTAGATCATGGAATATTTGGGGTGGACATGGAGACGGACACCTTAGAGGAACTGAAGGAACGCATGCAGCCAGGCAACCTGCTTGTAGATGTTTCTCTTGTCGATCCGTGGAGTTCCAGGCCGCTATCGGACTGGCCAGATCCGCTGCAGCGCGACGTTCTTGCGTTAACAGCATACACTGCCACGCAGCTGCTTTGTGCAGAGCTGCAGTGGGACCCGTCCCTAGGCAACCTGGGACACGTGGAAGTGGTGTACTCAGGCTTTGCTGACGTCTACGACTCAGCTGGGGGGTCGCAGCAGTCGAAGGCGAAGTTCGACCCGGACGTTCAGGTGCTGCTGCTAAGAGACAATCAGAAGTTCGTTGAAGATGGTCTAGAAGAAGGAAGCAAGGAGAAGATCACGAACCTGATGGCCCAGGAGCCGCTGCAGTGGGGGCAGAAGCGTGTCATTGACGCAGAAAGAATCAAATGGAAAGGCGTTGCCAGACTGCTGCGTGGCGGTCAGCTGTACAGGAAGAGTGCATTTGGGACAGGCCTGCCACCCACGCTTCGGAGGAACGCGGAGGACCTACTTAAACCCAATGTCGTGCTCATTCACATCGTCATTCAGGGGTTGGGAGATATGACTCCAGATACCCTAGGCTTTGATATGACTGCCAGCGAGATGGCGAGCCGGCTTGTTCGAAGGTGCAGAGGAATCTACGATCCTGTCCTCCTCAAGTCGGTCACACCTTTTGTAAAGGTGAGGGAGGAGACAAGCACATGCGTAGTTCACAGCGCATGCACTGTTGATGCATCATCGTGTGAACAACCCCTTGTAAAGCAGAGCGCGTGCATACGGCCTACATGCTTGTTACGTTTTACGAGAGTTCTATTGAATTGATGCTTAACGAATTCTGCGTGCTGAAGTGCTAGATTCTTATCGAATAAATTCTGCGAAGATTACTAGTTTCGTATGACGAACTCGACGAACCGCGGCGTCGGTCCTGTTCCTCGTTTGCGTGTTCAGGAAATGCAGGTCAAGAACGAGCGGCAGTGCGTTGGGGACATGCCCAAGTGGGTGGTCTTGGTATCGACTCTTGGAGTGGCGCTTTTCTTCATTATCCTTATAACGCTGCTACTGTACCACGACAAGATTAAACTTCCCTGGTGGATAATGTGCATTTGCAGCAGCCGAGCCCCTTGGGAAGAGTCGTCAGCAGCCTCCAGCATGTCGAATGGCTTTGGCCCCGAAATTCTTGAGAAGCAAAGCAACTCCACGCGCGATATCATTGCATTTGCCCCTCCTCTGAAAGAAATGACGTCAAGTTTGTCATGAACGCACAAGCAAGTATGAGTGGATGCCGGCTTCTTCGATAAGCTTGGCTTGCCCTGGACCACACTCAGTTGGTGAGCCCATGCTCATACTGTTGTCGTGGACGGCTCATGTACGAACACATCTCATGGTGCACTAGAACAGGTGGGGCTTGTTTTTGCATTCTGCACGTTTTCCTCTTCGCCGCTAGCTGCTGCACTGCACAGGACTAATGCAAAAGTGCTGTTGAACTACGAAGCTTTGTCAAGGCGCCAGTCCCTTTTTGGCAACGACCACGGACAGAAACACCATTAAGGAATTGTCTACCTGCTTCACTGTGAACACGGAGGGGTTTCCTTTATGGTGTTCGCCTGCCAAATGTTTGCGGGCGGCAAGGGAATCCCTTTTTCGTCTGACCGCTCCCTGCAAGAAATGCGTCCTTTTTCAAGCTGCAAACCAATCGTTCAATAGAGTACGTAGACTGAGCTTCCTGCCAATAGTACTACTACATTCGAATCGAGCACCAGCCCTGTCTCCTAAAAGTGTGCTAAAACAGCTACCTCTAAATAACTACTGAACTCAGTTCACAACTTACACGGGAACCTTCTCTGGTGCGTAGGACAAATAGCCGTCCAGCCGGTGTTAACACTGACCACCATAGATGCTGTCAACGGACTAGAAATGCGAGCGACAATTTACAACACAGGAACACACCAGAACCCACGTAAATGAACGCAGAAACCACAGCCAAGCCACTAACTAACAGACCCAAGGAATAACAGAATATATAAACTCTAGGACTAACAAGTCTATACACGATCGTTGGCGCCGAAGCGCCCCAAAAATTTGTTCGAGATGCATTGTAACGCGGCAGACACACGGCAATCTTTAGTAAAAGGCGAAAGATTGGTGCGTGATGTGTCTGCCGCTGCATCATGTCAGCTAATGTGGGGGATGAGCCCCACCCGCTGACGGTTGAAACCGCGAATAGGAGCGTAACGACGTCACCGCATCTCCCCATTCATATCCTGAAATTTGCGATGGGATTTTTTTTTGGAAGGTTCCACCTTTTTCAGTTGAATACAATTATGTTTTGGCTCGCCATCTTCGAGTACAGGGGCCATTTACACCCAACACGCCATGCATTGGAGCAGCCATTCCTGTGCAGCTCCCAACTGCAAACGCAAATTTCTGCTTCATTGCGTCCAGCCAGTGCGTTAACTTTAAGAAAAATGATGAGTATTTTAAAGCTAAACTCCTATTCGATTCTGATCACAAAGATTTGTTGTCCGGGCACCATGGCTTGGAGCGAATGAAGTCTCTTCGTTCTGAAAGTAAGCAACTTCGTCTTGGTTTAGTGGCTCGTTAATAATTAGATTATTTTCAGCAGAGATCACTTGAGTATATACCATCTACTTCCCCTTGCGCAGGAACGATACATGTAAGGCGAGAGTGTAGGCCAGTTGGCGAACAACGCGCCCCCCTTTTTTCCGCTGCCTCCGATCTTTCTCCCTTCGTGTCTTCCAGGAGTTAGTGGCTTTAACTAAGTTTTACATATTTTAGAAATTTTTGCGAGTTTCCAAGCGTTTCCAAGCCGACCTCTTATGACTGAATTCGCCACAAGAAAACAAAGTTGACGGGGGGGTGCCCACCTCGACGAGAGCAAACAGATCTATGAAAGGATGACGAAAGATCACCATTCCAAGATGGGGAGCAACTTAGAAATGAGCATAATGAATGTTAACGTACGTGTGCTCGTCAAGCAGGTGAGCATTGGGGTGCTCACGTAAGAAGAGCAATCGAGAGGGCGCATGAAAGCACTCATGCATCAGGGACGCAGTTGAGATGGCAAGAGCGCATTGCGGAGAGAACAAATTCTGGACTGAATTGTTTATTCGTTGTTGCACTTGATACACGTTTGTACCCAAAGGGCGAATCGCCCTCTGACGAATGAATCCCATTGCCACTCAAGCTAAGCGTTCATTGCTGTTGTCTCGTTACTCTTAATGCTCATCCTCCAAATTATTTTAAAAAGTGCAAGTTTCGACCTGATTAGCTATTTGGTAGTTCCTTATGACGGCCTATCATTTTCTTCCAGCCAGACGAGTTCTTCCTAGTCTGCGTTTCATTCTAGCTCTGCTTGTCAAGAACATTTAGCCTGTCCGTTGTTTCAACGAAAAAAAGGAGAAAAACGCCCGAAGGCTGCGATTTCATCGCACGTAGAGGACGCGTATCATTTACTGCGTTCTCTGTGCTAATTATGAACTTACAAATTGCATGCCGCTCACCCATGCTTCGAGCACGGCATTCTAAGCACTGACACACACAGACGTACACACATACAACATACATACATACATACATACATACATATATACATACATACATACATACATACATACATACATACATACATACATTACATACATTACATACATTACATACATTACATACATATATATACACACACACGCATGCCACTGCTGGGCGAGCACTGCTATCTTCCTGGAACACAATAGCCATTTCTGCCTCCTTTGTATGAGTATGAGTCCTGGGTTCTTCAACTTGTCCTTTGGTATAGAGTATTTTTGAATAAGGCGGAACTCCGATCGTACCTGGACCGAACCATTCAGGCTTCTGACTCGAGCGCCTGCGGAAGTGTAGGCTGCGGAGGGGGAGGAGAGTCAAGTGCCAACACGACGACTTCCCGGACATTTCTTGACAAGGAAGGTTCTGCGAGAATGCGCTGCAACTGCTGCTGAATCAGTTGCTGCCGTTGTTCATCGTATTGCCTCCAAGGTAGAAATATCTTTGCCCCCCGCGAAGCAGCCACGGGGTTGATGCGGTCGGCCTGCAGCGTAGCACGCAATTAAGAGCCTCGCGGAGGACCAAAATACTTTGCTGCAAATGCTCTCCCCGATAGATGGAAGATGCACGAGGAGGTCCCAGAGAGCTGCTTTGTCCACCAAGAGCAAAATTTCCAACCGCCAGCGTACCCTCGATGGCGGTTGCAATCCATGCACGAACTAGGGAGAATTGAGCTGTGTACGCTGTACTTGAATTGTTCACCGCCAATAATTTTGTGTTTGTCTGGGTCGCATAAAATACGAATGGATGCCTACCTGGAGAATGACCCCCGCGAGGAGTTCATAGCCTTTCCCGTCGCTCCTGTGGAAGTGGACATGATTGACAGCAGCAAACGCATACACCAAAGACCGCAGTCTGTTGGGATTCTTCAGAGAGAAGGCAGGATGATGCAGCAAGGCGGCTATGCGTTCCACTTGGTCTGGCAGGTCTGAGAGAGCTTGAGCTTTGAACCACTTGTCAACCACAAGAGAGTCTCCTGCGCAAGAAGAAAGCGACATCGTTCATCAGAAACGCTAGAGTAGAACGCGTGAACATGTGGTTGTGCATGCGCACACTCGGGGACTCAGCTCGCTTCCCAGTCTCAGTTGTAAGTAGGCGGCCAGCGGCGGCTGTGGCGGCCAAGCACGTTGACGGTGCCTGCTGTGCTAAAACCCAGGTGGAAGCAAATCCTGCTTCCTTGTGTGTGAGCTTTGCGTTAAATCGAACCTGCTGCGTCGTCGTAGAAGCGCGAAAAGGCCTTCTCTCGTTGCATAACGGGTATATTACTGAGGGCAATGAGGCCTGCGTATTTATCTGTCATGCATTTTGCCTCTGTGAAGTGCTTATATGCCCTTTCCACCGCCTCTTCATCGCCCATAGCCGAAAGGAAGTGCAGCAAAGTATTCCGTAGCTTCCTTCTGCCGGTTGCCTCCTCCGTCACCTCGTCCTCCTGATCGGTGGGAAGGGTGAGCTGTTTATACAACTCACTCATTTCAGGCTTCAGCGCAGTCGCCAAGTCCGCCTTAACCGTTCTTATGGCTTTGTGCAGCGCTTCTGGATTAACGGGCCTCATCTCCGTAGAAAGACCATTCCAGTCAGGCAGCTGCAGGATGAGTGCCTGGAATATAAAAAGAAAACAAGAAGACACACCTTCCCATGTAAAGCCGTCGAGATATCCACAGTGTGTACAGCCACACTGCCTCAGAAGTCCTTTTACCATGATCCATGCCAGTTCCAGTGGCACCATGTGTGCACACCCGAATTGAGCTTAAAGAGGCATGCATGCTTTGGAGACGCATCTGCTATCCATTCGGCTGTCTGTGCACCACTTCAGGCAGTCAAACGCGCAGACCTATTCCCCTCCTGCTTGCGGTCCAAGAGTCGTCTGACGTAAAGAGCAGCTTTCGTGGATTAAGAGGAACTGTACATCGACTGGTTCTTTGATAAGGATAGAAATTAGGGGGGAACGTGGATATGGATTTACCTTCAGTGCGTTGTCCGTCGCCTGGTCGGTAAGGATTGTCCTCAGTCCCTCGACGTAATCATCGGGAAGTTGTTCGAGCTTCTGTGCATTTCCTTTTGCAGAGATCCGCTTAGAACGGGAAATAACGATTGGTGTTGCCAGGGCCCTGGAAGCGAACCACTTGGTCACTGGATCCGTGTCGTAAGCCAGAAGAAATGCGCTTTCTTTGGCTGTCTGGGGACGGTTTATCAAACGCACTGGAGCGGAGAACCCCCGCAATATTGAAGGTACGCAGTCTTCTCGTACACCTCTGACTCGAAATGTCTGTTCCTCTTCCGTCATCTCTAACACCTGAAGGCAGGAGAGAACGAAAAGGCACCGGCAATGACAAGAGTGACACGGAGGACGAAAAGCCATGGGGACTTTGAAATGAGAAGTTGTGCAGCGAGGCATGATGGACCTATTGGGATAACGGACTGGAGCGGCACCTGCACCGAACGAGGGAGGTAAAAGCACAAGGAAGGACAAAGTCGGTTAAAAATAGACAACAAAGACGTGCAGAAAGGAGCAATGGAGCAAAATCGCAGCACAAAGCAAACGGTTTTGTCAGCTAAAGGTACAACAATAAGATTGCCTTTCACTATTGAATGCTTCTGCAAAGAAACGCATATGGAGAAGGACGGCAATTATTGGGAATGCGCTACTAGCCCAGAGGTACAGGAGACAAAATGGCCAAAGGTGAATGCATGCTTTTTGCTGTGGTGTCCTCATTTCCAAAAGACAGCTCCAAGTATCATCATTGTGCTTTTTTGTGTTTGCTTCTGGCGCAGCTATTAATAAAACATCAATACAGTGATACTGACATATAAAGATTCATATGTTTTATTGGTCTATGCTATACTACCGGCATGACAAATACAAATACATGCCAAGGGCATTGTACGGGGGCGGCATGACTCATTTTTCTCTTGTTACCACTGCGGGTTGCAGCAAATCTTGGTGGGAAGCCCTCCCTATGAGCCCGATCTTGATAGGAATGAGTTGGGGCCGCTTGGTCTCTTGGCCCCGAGTCGGCGGGGTATGCTGCCTAAAGCTTATTTCGAAGGCTTTTTCATCTTCTTTGTACTCAGACCGCAGAACTTCGAGGCGTGGTGTGCCAGCCTGCAGCCAAACAAGGCACTTGATACATGGCTGGGGACCGGAAAAGCGAAGGCTCAGCGGAATGAAGCGTACGTGCTCCTTGTTGAAACAGTTCAACTCGGACAGACAGGGCGTGCACGATGACTCCTTGGGGAAGGACCATAGAAAGGCGAGGTGGGCATTCCGCAGGCAGGACAAAGTGAGCGTATATGGAATGAGACTTCAATAATGTAGCACAGTTCGGGTGCGTCGCCACTCCTCGATAGCGCCAACAAACGAATGCAGGGATTATCATTACTGCATTGCTTGTTCACGCCTGTATGGCTTTTAGTGAAGCGGATGCTACAGTTGGAGATCCATCTAGTTTCCGTCTCATACCCAGTACTCACATAACGTTCAGCTGAATCTCAACAGTTACCTTCCCTTCAACTGACATTCAACACTCATATTCCCTTCAGTCCCCACTCAATACTGCATTGGATATACTTCAATGTTGCTACCTGACTGTACCAACGATCCATTTGGTCCAGGTTTATGCCGTTTGCATCCGCCATGGCGGCCCGAAAGTCGTCGCAGGTGGCTGGCTTATTATCGTGGCGTTTGAAGTACAAATCCATTCCCTTCCGGAACCCAGAGGCACCAAGCAAGGTGTAGTATCTGGACAGCCAGATAAACAGCAGAAGAATGCAATGGCAGTTGAAAATGGGAGAAACACTGAGGTGTATGACTGGAAGTGCTCCTGAAGTGGTGCTGTCGCTTCCACACCGACTGCTTCTACAAATGAAGCGAACTCCCAGTTACCTTCAGTGAGCAGAGGATCTGTTCACTGATGGTAGGCTATTTCGACCTTGGGCAAGTAGATTTCGAGTTAAACACAATTGAAAATGTAAACTGGTCTCACATGCGTACGACCTCTGCGCCCTTGTCATAAACTGTGGCTGTGTAGAAGTTATCCATAGCCAAGTAACTCTCTGGGCGTATGGGATGAGCCATGGGGCCGTCATCTTCTGGGAATTGCCGTGAAATCAAATCTGCAACTTCTTTAATCCGCTGTACTCCGGCAGACATAAAAGTTCCCATGAACAGCTGTTCCCGAAACACCGTTAGGCCTTCCTTTAGTGTCAATTGAAACCAATCCCTAAGCAGGACAAGCAACAAGCCTACGAACATCCGAACAGATGAAGTAATGAGAAGCGTTCAAACAAGACGCACAAAGACTATCACAAACATCCGTACGCCGGCGAGCACACGCTCTGCGCTGCCCGGTGTTTGTTCTGCTGTACGGGTGTTGCAAGCGTTTCACCTTCTGCTTCAAACGAGCTTGGCACAGCCCAGAAAACACATCACTGAATTTGCGCATACAGAACAGAAACGGATAACAAGTTGGGGAGTTACCGGACTGTCACGCGGTTGCCTGTCCAGTTGTGGAAGTATTCATGCCCGACAACTGCAAGGACGCGTTCAAAATCGTCATCTGAAACAGAACATCAACACAGGCTATATAGCCCACGTACTGTATCACAAACCCCAAATGTGAAGCCCAATGAACCACACAAAGATACACCGAGGCGAAATTAGCAAGTGGACGCGTCGCTGTTGCTTGCTGCTTGAAAAGCAGGGAAACCATCAAATCGCTGCGCCGAACCACTAAGAGTTGCATCGTGACACCGAATGCCAGGATATTATCAGATCCAGAAGGCTCCTCTGCTGCGGTGCTGCTGCAGTAGCAACAGAAGCACTTGCAACATCTGCAGCCCAAACAACACTAGTGGAATTGGTGCTAACCTGTGCTGGTTTGCATGCTTGCGAGGAGAAGAGAGCAATTGAAGATATTGAGGCCTTTGTTCTCCATGGCCCCGGCATTGAAGTCAGAGACGCATGCGACGTTAAAGGTATCCAAATCATACTCCCTTCCAAAATGGTCTTCCTCCCATTTCATGCTCACCTTCACGCTGTGCATTGCCCAATTGAGCTTGTGCATCTGTTCCGGCTCGCTGTAAACCGCAAGTGCAACTTCTTTGCCACTCTGCAGCGGAGGTGCCAGAAAAAGCCATATATCCATACACATACACATACACGTACACAGACAGACAGACAGACAGACAGACAGACACACACACACACATACACACACATACACACACACACACACACACACACACACACATACACACACATACTCACAAAATAAGCAACAGAATTAGGAGCGATGTTACACATATGCACAACTGACGAACTCCCAAGTGATGCGCGTGCACGTACGCGCGAAAAAGAGCACACACGCACACACACGCTGGAGTAATCTTAGAAGGTGTGGAAGGTTTGTGGGTCGTGGGTCGAACTTTGGTGGTAAATGTGTCCACTATAGCAGCAAAATCGCCTGCCAAAATTGCAAAAAGATAACTCGGCTTGGGATGAGGGTCTGTGAAAACCACGAAGTGACGGTCGGGAGAATCTTGCACGGGTCCTTCCTCTGTCTTGTTGCCGTTGCTTAGGAGGACAGGATATTTTTCCTTGTTTGCTTCCAGACGAACCTGAAGATTAAGCAACATACTGGAACGAGCACAACCCTCTCCAGATGCCAGGAGTTGAAATGCACCACACCGTTGCCGTTGACTCCAATGCACTCTTATGCTGCACACCTTCAGAAATGAGGTACGGAAAGCGAGTGCGTGCTTACAGTATACTTTGCCAGCACATCAGGCCTGTCCAGGAAATATGTTATTCTCCTGAATCCTTCAGCCTCACACTGCGTCACCAGAGCACTCCCAGAGGCATACAGTCCTCTAAGTTTTAAGTTTGCTTTCGGGTGAATATCCACCTGTGTTTGGAGGGTAAAGGATTCCCCTGCTTCCTTAGGAAGAACAGCTTTACTGATTATCAAACTGCCGTCGCTGCCGAGACGGTAGCCCTCTTCACCGTCAGCCATCGCATTGGGGTTGCCTGAATCGCTTATTTTCTTCCCGTTCAATGTCAAAGAGACGAGGTCCAATTCCTCCCCATTCAAGACCAAGTCTGTAGGGGATGTGCCGATAGTTCGCTGCATAATTATAGTGGCTATCACCTAAAATACACCGCAAACAATTACCACTAATTCTTGATACCTAAGCTGTGGAACCGTAACTCTATCGTAGAGATACTTAACACCAGTAAACATGCAGCAATCGCTGACCTTGGTGTTTGTTTCTTCTAGGAAAAAGTCTAGGTCTACAGAATCAACGGCGAAATCTGATGGCTTGTATTCATCTCTGAATTTCTCCCCCGGTCGGCCCCTTTGTTTGGCTCTAATCGCAGTGAGTTCTGACCCATATGTATTGCCACCTGCATCAGGAGGGTCCGCTGTGGCTGTGAGGTGGGCGTCTTCTTGCTTTGGATGTGCATGCGCGTTTGCCCTTGTCCTCGCATTCGGCTGTTGTGGGCCATTGCCTCGCCGATGTCCATGAGGTGAACGGGCACCTGCATCTGCATGCTGCTCACTCGCATTGGTAGGACGCAAGGAAGCATTGCCCAGCTCCTCTCCCTCCTCTCTTTGTACCTCTGCGGGGGAACTTGCAGCTGCAGCCATTTGGATGTGCGGCAACAGCGAGAATGCTCCAGAGGAAGCTCCTGCTACGTTCGCATATGGGGCAGACATTCCTTGCCATCTTCTCCAAGAATGAGGGGAGGATGGAGTTAGCAGAGAGGTCAACAGGGACGGAGCTGCGGCGTCCAAATAGTAATTGGAGCCGTTTCCAGCTTTAATATCTAGACCAACACAACCTACCAAGGAGGTCAAACAAAGCACAATGAAACCAGGTCCGAGGGCCACATCAGAGGAAAATGAAGGCCCACCGCTGTCACCAGATCAGGCGGTGCTCAGCAAGCTAGGAACAGAACACTGTTTCCTGTGAGGCAGCATTGGACTCGGTCCTTGCGTTGGTCGCGGGAGAAAAAGGGTACATAGACAGCACCCAAATCCCGAAATAAGTATCTCATATTTGCAGTGTTTTGCTCACTGCTGTGCTACTTACTGATTCCTGTTCCTCGGGTTACTTCATGAAGAAGAACAGGCGCTACAAGGAAGCCGAGGTGAGGTGCGGTCAGCCACATTTTCTCGCCGGCAGGGGAGGTGTAGGCCAGAAAGGTCGGGGTAATATCACAAAACAGATAATTAAACACAGATACACATTCCTATTCACATTATAGAGTCTACTGAACCTATAATTGATGCTTTAGTCGTCCACACTCTACCCGTACAGCCCACGGCGGTTCACCAACGGTCACCGTAGCGCAGGCGGCAACCATTCGTGGGTCGGCAACGTGTGTCACATTCCTCTCGGTGGTTTGAAACTTGACAGGGGAAATAGTTAGCACTAAAAACTATATATGCAAAGTTCGGTTGCTAGGCTATATAACTGACATTGTAATAAAGCGTGCAACCATTGGCATCGTCCCGTTGCCTGCAAAAGTACAAGCGCAAATGCCGCTTCCCTCAATCTCTGCCCAAAGACAGAGAGAACATATTTATGGCTAATTGTGATGCGTTTTGGCTGAGATATAGGGAGGCCCCATTTAACCCCCATGTGCATTGTGTCTTCAAACATACACTACTAAGGAGCAAACTACAGCAAATAGACTGGCGAAGTGGTCAAACTACCTGTCACCTCACAGAGGGTATCAGCGTAGCGATGAGTTCGAATCTTACGATTAACGATCAAGGGACTTCCCACAATAGTTTTCCACGCACTCAAATCACCGGATTCAGCTGCTTGCCACCAAATATGTTTCAATAGGAATCCCCACACTTGCGGGTGACTTAAAGGGGCTGTCGACAACTGGCTAAGTCAAGGAGGCATAAGCAAACACCAATCAAGGGAGATCAACCCACAATTACTGTATGACCATTTTGCGTCTCCCGGCTCAGTCTTTGTCGCTACGCTCTTCCCTTTCCGTGGTTGCTGCCACGGAAAGGGAAGAGCGTAGCGACTAAGGGTAGTAAGCTGGCACTGCTACGCATTAGTGCCTGTAGTGTCTCGTACCTTCCTACAAAAGCATTTCACATATAAGCTTGAAGCAATGAAGGCTGAACGGGAGGCAACAACATAAGTAGGTCCCAAATTCCCTCTAGCCACCAGAGTAGGAAATTTGAAAGCGCCTTATCGTCCACCGCCCACTGAAGTACGGCAAAATCGCTGAGACACAACTAACGGCCCACATGCCTCGCCCGCATGCAGCTCCCAATACTCGGTAGTGCTTCGTGACTCTTGAAATGTAAAGGCAGACCAAAAGGTTCAAACAAATTCGTATTCGGATGCAAGAGAAGACAAATACCTCCCTCGAACATCCGTTCATTCGACTGAGAAACTCCCAGCAGATTGGTAGAAGTTTCCGCGATTGAAGGGGTGCGTCGGCAGACCTTAGCTGGCTACGTCTTGCCGCCAGCTCGGCCTTTACCTGGAGATGCGCTCAGGAGCTTGTCGAGTTTCATCGTAAGGAAAAAAGCAACTGCGAGGTGTTTCGCAGGCTCAGCCGACGTAACGAAAGGGTGTGTCAAGTAAAGCTTATATACATTTGACTACATGTGCTATATTTACATATACTAGGTTTTCGGGTTTGGAGCTGATGGGGCAGCAGTCTGCGAGCTGCAGTCCAACCCCTCGATGTCCAGGACTTGGGAAGCTGCAGAAGGAGGAAAAACAGCCAGGGAGAAGAGCACAAGCCGTGAGCTCTTCTCAGACACCAAGAAACCACCAAGTACATACTACACCCTTAACTCTAGACCGTACACCTTAGTCCCTAACTCGGCACCCCACTCGAAACCCAAAGACAAAACCTCTGCTTGCCTGATAGCGTCCGGAGCACCTTCTCTCCCTTCGCAGCCAAAATTGTCTCCACATCGCTCTCCTCCTCCCCAAACCACTTCAGACGATCCGCCACCAAGTGCACTGCACTCAAACAGACATATAATTATATATATATTATATAT
>NW_013566900.1:10000-13455 GCF_000499605.1 Eimeria maxima | reverse complement strand
TATTTATTTATTTATTTATTTATTTATTTATTTATTTATTTATTTATTTATTTATTTATTTATGTGTATACAGATTAGAGTCTTTATATATTCCTTTAGAGAAAGCATATCTTCTTTTCTTACAACAAACAAAAGCAGGAAAAAATACAAATGCAGCAGCAGCAGCAGCAGCAGCAGCAGCAGCAGCAGCAGATAAATTGAGGTGTATAGGCACCTCATTGCAGCAACTAATTAATCAATTAGAGATAGAAGGAATTTCTATTCCTTCTTTACAAGAAATAAATAATAAATTTAATTCCTTTATTATACAAAATAATCAATAAACCCTTGAGGGTTTAGGGTTTAGGGTTTAGGGTTTAGGGTTTATGGAGGGGTTTCCTTTTTTTCTTTTTTTATATTCCTCTAAACCCTAAAACTTCCTCTTGTTTTAATTTTATTTTTAATTTATTTATAATATAATTATTATTTATTTATTTATTTATTTATTTATTTATTTATTTATTTATTTAGTAATATAGTATAGTAATATAAATAAGTTATAAGAAATACAAAGAAAAAATAAACATGAATTATATATTTGCATATTAGACCGTGCACATGCTGCCTTCAGGTTAAGGGTTTAGGGTTTAGGGTTTAGGGTTTACCGTTTAGGGTTTAGGGTTTAGGGTTTATGAGGGTTTAGGGTTTAGGGTTTTATGTATCATGAGTTCTTATTGACTGCAGATAGTTTATCTATAAATAAAAATAATTTTATTCTTTTTTTATTAAATATATTTCTTTATTATTATTTAAATAAATAAAATAAAAAGGAAAAGAAGAAAAAAGAAGAAAAAAGAAGAAAAAAGAAGAAAATAAATGAATAAAGGAATAAGGTGTACAGCTTTCCTTGCTTACTGAGCTGCCTATACACCCGAAGGGAGTGTATAAGAAAGGAGGACGATTAAGACTTATTTATGAATAAAAAAAGGGAATAAAGTAAAAAAAAGAACAATAAATAAATAAATAAATAAAATATAATAAAAAGAATTAATAAAAAAAGAATGAATAAAATATATATAAATATTTTTTTTCTTTTTTTTTTCCTCTTTTTTTTTTCCTTAAGAAATATTTATTCAATTAAATTATTTAATAAAAATAAATTTTTTTCTCAACTTGCTGCAGGAGCAATACAAGGATCTATACAATCATTAATTCCTCAGCAGCAACTGCAGCAAGGAATGCCATTTGCTGCTGCTGCTGCTGCAGCACCAACAGCAGCAGCAGCACCAACAGCAACAGCAGCAGCAGTTCAACTTCCTGCTATTGATGCAGGTCCGCTACTTATTTATTTATTTATTTATTTATTTATTTATTTATTTATTTATTTATTTATTTGTGTATTTACCTATTTATTTATTTATATTTATTTTTTAATTTATTTATATTTATTTATTTATATTTATATTTATTTATTTATTTATATTTATATTTATATTTATATTTATTTATTTATTTATTTATTTATTTATTTATTTATTTATTTATTTATTTATTTATTAATATAGAGAGGACAGAGAAATTAGAAACAATGCAGAAATTATTAAATCGTAAAATTGAACAAAATAAAGAATTAAAAGAAAAATTAATTCAAGAATTAAATTATATGAAGGAAGAAGGTAAATAAATAAATAAATAAATAAATAAATAAATAAATAAATAAATATAATTGAATAATTAATTAATTATATTTATTTATTTATTTATTTATTTATTTTATTTATTTTTTGTAGGTCTACTGGAGACACAAAAAGGAACAACTGCATTACAAGGTATTTATTTCTTTTTATTTTATTTAATTAAAATATGTATATAAATAAATAAATAAATATATAAATAAATAAATAATAAATAATACAAATAAATGAATAAATAAATAAATATACAAATAAATAAATAATAAATAAATAAATAATTATATAATTATTATTATTGCAGCACCAAGAGCAGCAAAAGGACAAACAGGCGCAAGTAAGCAAACTAATTAATTAATTAATTTATAATTAATTAATTAATTAATTAATCTATTTATTTAGTTTATTTATATTTATTTATTTATTTATTTATTTATTTATTTATTTATTTATTTTATTTATTTAATGAACTTGTGTATCTTTTGTGCCGATTTCCTTGTCGATGCAAATAAAAAAGTTGAATTTTTTTCTTTTTTTCTTGATTTTTTCTTCTTTTGTTGTATATTTGTCCTTATTTTTCCCTTTTTTATTAATTAAATAAATTAAATTAAATAAATTAAATAAAATAAATGAATTTTATTTCTTTTTTTTCTTCTTTTTCTCCTAAAAGTTGGCGGGATGTTGCCCGATCTGGGTGCTCCGGTGATATTTATGGAGCCACCGCCAGTAACTGAATCACAGACATTAGAGGTTCGTTTTTTGTGTAAAAAAGGGGTAAAAAAGCGTAAAAAAAGAGAAAAAAAAGAAATAAAATATAAAAAATGTATAAATAAAAGAAAATTTGGAGAAAAATGGTATTTTTTATGCCTTTTTTTAGGCTGCAGATGTTGCACAATCTACTCTTGAACAAATAGGCGACCGATCAAGCCCATCTATGCGTGCAATAAGAGAATACGAATTAAAGAAATTAGGGGAGATTTCTGGCACAAATTTGGAGGTAAAAAGGAGAAAAAAATATATAATTTAATTAATATAATTAAATATAATTATATTATTAAAAAAAATACAAAAAAATATGTATTTTTATACCTTTTTATCATCTTTATTTAAGGAAATACGTAACGAAATAAGGGAAACAGAATCTGCAATAGAAAAAAGAAAAAAAGAAAGAAATGAATTAACAAATAAGTAAATAAATAATATATTTATTCTTTTTTTTTTTATATTTATTTATTTATTATATATTTATTTATTTATTTTTATTTATTTTATTTATTTTTATTCTTTTTTTCCTCCTTTTTTCTCTTAGATTAAAGGATGCAGCAAGACAATTGGCTAAGTCAGGAACTCGTCAACTTGAGCTTGAGACAACATTTGCTAATTCAGGTCTTTTTTTCTTCTTTTTTTTCTCCTTTTTTCTTCTTTTTTTTGTATTAAATAAATATTATTTAATTAATTATATATAATAATTAAATTATATTATTAATTTACTCCTTTTTTATGCCCTTTTTCTGCAGATTTAAAGGAAAAATCTAAAGAATTAGATATTCTTGCGGATAAATTAACACAATTAAAAACAAAAGAAAGAAATTTAATAGAAAAAGAAGTAAATAAATAAATAAATAAATAAATAAATAAATAAATAAATAAATAAATAAATTAATTAATTAATTAATTAATTAATTAAAATAATTTATTTTATTTTGTTTATAGGGGCCTGGAAAGGAGGCGGCAGAAGAACTCGGTAGGTAACAGCAGCAACTAATTTGCTGCTGCTGCTGCTGT
>NW_013566900.1:0-5000 GCF_000499605.1 Eimeria maxima | reverse complement strand
GCAGTAGCAGCTGCTGCTGTTGCTGCTGCAGCAGCTCATACCCCCAAAAGGAATACCCACGTGCTGCTAACAGCAGCACAATATAAGCAGGGCCCCAACCCCCTTCCGCAATAACTAGGGGGCCCCCATAGGGGGGGCCCTTTAAGAGGGGCCCCCCGTGTGGGGCCCCCTTTGAGGGGAGGGAGGGGGGGCCCCCCGGGCCCGGAAGAGGAGGGTTTAGGGGCCCCTGCCTTTGGTTTCTTTGCTGCTGCTGTATTAGGGGGGGCCCCAAGGGCCCCTCAGCAGCAGCAGGGAAGCAGAAGGTAGAGTGTTGCTGCAGTGCAGCAAGAGTTGCTGCATCAGCTGCTTCCTGCAGCAGCAGCAGCAACTGCTGCTGCTGCTGCTGCTGCCACTCCCTTTGCGGGTTAAATAGACGTAGACCCCACTGACGCAGCTTCCTAAGGGGGCCCCCCTTCTTACCAGGGGGCCCCTCTTCCTTATAGAGAAGATGCCAATCAGGCGGGGGCCCCCCCACAGCAGCAATACCCAATACGGGTAAGGGGGTGGGGCCCCCCTTGCTGCTTGATAGCCACCTTAGATTATCTCCTGCTGCTGCTGCTGCTGTTTCTGCTGCTGCTGTTGCCGCTCTTGCTGCTGCTGCTGCTGGAGAAGGATTAGAGGGTTCACGCTGCCTCCACAATCCCACACCGAATCCCCAGGGTCTGCTGCTGCTGCTGCTATTGCTGCTGCTGCTGCTGCTGCTGCTGCTGCTCCTACCAGCAGAAGCAGCAACAGCAGCAGCAGCAGAAGTTGCAGGTATTGCTGATGGAGGAATTGAAGCAAAACCCTCAGCTAATAAAAGTAACCCAAATGCCTCCAGCTCACCCCACAGAGTTGCTGCTACTACTTGCTGCTGCTGCTGCTGCTGCTGTTGCTGTTGCTGCTGCTGCTGCTGTTGCTGTTCGTGCTGCTGTTGTTGTTGTTGCTGCTGTTGCTGCTTTGCTGCAGCGGCAACAGCTGCTGCAGACGCAGCTTTACGCCTTTCTTCTGGGGTTAATAGCCGCCTATCTGCTTTGCTGCTGCTGCTGTTGCTGCTGTTGCTGCTGCCGTCGTTGCAGTTGCTACTGTCGCTGCTGCAGCTGGTGCTGCTGTCTTCCTTGCTGCTGCTTCCCTGAGCAGGTACGTTCAGGCCTCGAGGTACTGCAACAGCAGCAGCAGCAGCAGCAACCCCACAAGATAGACACACATTACACTGCAGCAAACTGTGCAGCAGCAGCAGCAGCAGCAGCAGCGATGTTTTTTCTTACCTGGTGTTGGGTGTATCCCTTGGTCCTCGGTGTCCCCTGCTGAGCTATCAGCAGCAGCAGCAGCAGGAGATGCTGCTGCAGCAGCAGCAGCTGCTGCTGCTGCTTGTGGGTCCTGACGCACAGGAGGCTGTGGGGCCTCTATTGTCTGCTGCTGCTTGTGGGGCAGCAGCAGCAAAGTTGGCGTTGCTGCATGCATTTCCAATAGGGTTTGACAGATATCGGGGGCTGCTGCTGCTGCTGCTGCTGTTGCTGCTGCAGCAGCTGCAGCAGCAGCAGCAGCGGCGGAAGCTGCCGAAGCACCATCAACACTACCACTGCCGTTGCTGCTGTCTTTGCTGTCTTTGCTGCTGCTGCTGCTGCTGAGGTACAGAGGCTGCTGCAGCAGCCGCTCTACAGAGGGGCCCCCACGCAGTACCAAACCAATTAGGGGGCCCCCTTCATTGGGCCCCAAGGGCCCCAAGTATGTACGCAGAGCTGCTAGCCATCGCTGCGCCACAAACCCTAAACCCTAAACCCTAAACCCTCAAGTTAAAATGTTCAAAATGCTGTCATAGGAGATCTAGAGAGCTGGCTGCGGTGCATAGTTCGAAGGGTTTAGGGTTTAGGGTTTACGGGAGGTGATAGTGTGAAGGGTTTAAGAATTAGGGTTTAGGGTTTACCTGCGCATGCAGCAGCAGATGAGCCTCTGCCTCTGGTGAGCCCCAAGGAACCGTCAGCGAATGCTGCAGCACAGAAAACCCTAAACCCTAAACCCTAAACCCTAAACCCTAGATACAAGTTTAATGCTGGTGCCCGCTGACTAAGTATTGAAGGTTAACTTATACGCTGGGCTAACTAGGGTTTAGGGTTTAGGGTTTAGGGTTTGGCTTACGGAAATCCATGGAGGAACCTCCTGCTGTTTCAGTTGTTGCTGCTGTTGCAGCAACAACTGTTGCTGCTGCTGTTGCTGCTGCATGCGGTTGCTGCTGCTGCTGCTGCTGCTGCTAGCAGCAGCAGCAGCAAAATCCCCTGGCAGCAAACCCTCTATTAATACAAAAAGACCAATTGCTGCTGCTAAAGAAATTATTCCTTTTATATTTAGATAACCCCTAAAATTAAATGTAAAGGGCCCCACTGCATGCGCTGCACGTAAACCCTAAACCCTAAACCCTAAACCCTAAACCCTAAACCCTAAACCCTAAAACCTAAAGAAAGAAAAAGCGAGGAAAAGCATAAACCCTAAAATGCAAGAAAGAACAACCATAACCATTAGAAGAAACAATCAGTGCACGACAACGTGATCAGGGTTTAGGGTTCAGTGTTTAGTGTTTGATTTAGGGTTTAGGGTTTAGGGTTTAGGTACCTCTCCATGATATAGAAAGCTTAACTGCATTAAACCCTCCATCACGAATGGCGATTAATAAGCGGCGAATTTGCAGAGGAGAAAAAGGGTTTAGAGGGAGAGATAGACCTATACACAAACCCTAAACCCTAAACCCTAAACCCTAAACCCTAAAACCCTAAACCCTAAACCCTAAAATATAAATTGTTGCATATAATAAACCCTTGATATGAAGAGTATAAAATACTATAATTCGCAAACTACCTCTTGCTACCCTGTCAAGGGTTTAGGGTTTAGGGTTTAGGGTTTAGGGTTTACCTGCAGCAAATAAAAAGGTGGGGTTGTTGTTGATAAGAAATTTGCCATCAGAGAAAACAACAGAAAAAGGATCGCCTTTAAGACTCTTATAACTCACCACGTTGCTGCTGCTGCTGCTGCTGCTGCTGCTGCTGCTGCTGCTGTTGCTGCTGCTGTTGCTGCTGCTGCTGGTGGTGGTGTTGGTGTTGCTGCTGGTGGTGTAGTTGCTGCTGCTGCTGCTGTAGTGTTTAGATGCATCAACAAGACGCTTGTATGTCTGCTGCTGCTGCTGTTCTTGGGGCTGCTGTTGTTGCTGATGCTGTTGCTGCTGCTGCTGCTGCTGTTGTTGCTGCTGCTGCTGCTGTTGCTGCTGCTGCTGTTGCTGCTGCTGCTGTTGCTGCTGCTGCAGTTGCTGCTGCTGCAGTTGCTGCTGCTGCTGGTCGTGGTGGTGGATATGTATATCTTGCGGCCTTGCACATAGCGGTGGCTGATTGCTGCTGCTGCTGCTGCTGCTGCTCCTGCATTCGCTGCTAGGAACCGCTGCTGCTCCCTGCTGCTGGTGCTGCAGCAGCTGCTGCAGGAGCAGCAGCAGAAGGAGACAAACTCGCATAGAATGCATGCGTATTATAAACCTTCTATCCGGGGAACAGCAGCAGCAGCAGCAACTGCTGCTGCTGCTGCCGCTGTTGCTGCCTTCCTCGTGTTGCTGTTGCTGTTGCTGCTGTTACTGCTGTTGGTGGAGCTAGTGCTGCTGCTGCTGCTGCTGCTGCGGCGGCGGCGGCTGCAGCGGCAGCAGCGGCGGCTCGTATTGTTGTTGGCTACCCTTTCTCTCTTTCAGCAGCATATGGCCTTAATATTCAAATTTAGGACTCACGAATTAGGGTTTAGGGTTTAGGGTTTAGGGTTTACGATGACTCAGGAGCCGGGGGGCCCCCAGGCCCTCTGGTGTATGAAATTGTTAGGGTTTAGGGTTTAGGGTTTAGGGTTTGGGATTTAAAATCCGAGTATTTATACTTGTTATTTATTGTTTGAGTTTAAGGGTTTAGGGTTTAGGGTTTAGGGATTAGTGTTTAGGGTTTAGGGTTTAGTGTGTCTGGGGAGGGGCCCCCGTGTGTCTCGAGTCGGCTGCCGTCTGTCGGCAGCCGCAGCGGCTAGGGTTTGAGGGTTTAGGGTTTAGGGTTTAGGGTTTATATTGCATAGAAATAAATTATGTCCTTCTTATTGATTTATTTTAATTATTGTTTGTAAATCGTAAATAGTGTGCAGACCCTCAGTAAACCCTAAACCCTAAACCCTAATCCGTAAACCCTAAACCCTAAACCCTAATTGACTATAATTGTATAATTATATATTGGTGTTTATACACTAGGAAACACTAATTATAAAACAAGGAAAGACAAGCGTAGGGTTTAGCCACTAAGGCAACACCAACTACCTAACAGCAGCAGCAGCTGCTGCAGCGGCGGCAGCAACGGCAGCGGCAGCAGCAGCAGCAGCCTCAGCTAGCAGCAGCAGCAGCAGCAGCAGCAGCAGCTCTAGCAGCAGCCTCAGCTAGCAGCAGCAGCAGCAGCAGCAGCAGCTCTAGCAGCAGCCTCAGCTAGCAGCAGCAGCAGCAGTAGTTGCAGCAGCACGAGGAGCAGCAGCAGCATCAGCAACAACAACAACAAGGAGAAGCAGCAGCAACAACAACAGCAGCAGCTACAGCAGCAGCAACAGCAGCAAAAGCAGCAGCTGCAGCAGCAGCACAACACTAAGAAGAAAGACGTTTAGTGTTGTATATAGAGGGACTATTGCATGCAATAAACAAATAAATAAATAAATAAATAAATAAATAAATAAATATAAATAAATAAATAAACAAATAAATAATATAGGTATAATATACAAATAACTATTTATAAACTGAACAATTCTGCTAACCCGTTAAACCCTAAACCCTAAACCCTAAACCCTAAACACTAAACCCTAAACCCTTGAAAGGATATTTATGTTTATTTACACATATTCTTACGTATATAATAAATTATATATAATAAATAATAATATATATAATATATATATAATATATAATATATATATTATATAAATAATAATAT
>NW_013566899.1:0-62588 GCF_000499605.1 Eimeria maxima | reverse complement strand
TATATATATATATATATACTCTGAATATAAATATCCTAATAAAAATCATACACAAGGAAAGAATTAGGTATAGAAGAATAAGTAAAGAAAAGATTAAACAAAGCACATAAATCGAAATCAACCAGCAGCGTCACCAGCTGCTGCTACTGCAGTACTCGCTGCCGCAGCAGGGGCAGCAGGATGGTAGCCTACAGAGAAGGAGAAAGCGATAACTTCTTCTGACTCGCTTATTCCTGTCTCTTCAATAACGCAAACGCCACTGCATGCATCCATTAGTAAATCAGAAACAAGAAGACCAGCCTTCTCAAACGCTTCCTCTAAAACCCCTTCCTCTTGCCGCTGCCGCTGCTGCTGCTGCTGCTGCTGCTGCTTATGTTGTGCTGCTTGAAGGAGAAGATGTTTGTTAAAGAGACAGAGGATTGGCTGGAGGGGCGGCAGCTCCTCTTCTGCTGTTTCCACCAGCGTGGCATCTGCAGCAGCAGCAAATGGCAGCAGCAGCAGCGGAAATTCGACTGCTGCTGCACTTGAATTCGCATAAATGCACACTCCTCAGATAGAACAAGACAAACAGCAAAAGCATCAACAACAGGAACAGTACCAGCAGCAGTAACAGTAACTTAGCTACAGTAAAAACGGCCCCAGAAACAACAGCAATAGCAACAGCAGCAGCAGCACCAGCAGGTTGTGTTTACATCCTTCAATCACTTTGACTTCATTGGGGGATAGACAAAAGAGGAGAGAAAAGGGAGGCAACAAATAAGAAATGTCTGTCTTATTGGAAGCAAATGCTTCTTCCGTTTGGTTGAGGTGACTGTACACTTCAGACTCAAGGGTAGGGGCCCCCTGCAGCAGCAGCACCAGCAGTAGCACAGAACAATACATACAACATACAAACACTCAAAAACGGAATATACAGTTGGGGCCAGAACAGCAGCAGGAGCAGATACAGCAGCAGCAGTAGCAGCAGCAATAGCAGCAGCAATCACAGCAGCAACAGGAGCAACAACAGCAATAACAGCAGCAACAGGAGCAACAACAGCAATAACAGCAGCAACGCTGACTTACTAACAACGATATAAAGATGGAGTTGCTGTCTGCGTACAGACCCACCACCTCCAGCGGGTCCTGCAGCGACGACAGCAGCAAAAAGAGACAATACAATAAGCGAATTGCTGTTGCTGCTGTTGCTGCTGCTGTTACAGGTGTTGCAGGTGTTGCCGCTGCTGCAACACAGTCTTACAGCAGGCACCCCTGTTGCTGCCGCTGCAGTTGTGGCAGCATGTGCTGCTGTTGCTGCACCGCCTCTCACGCCGCTGGCCGACAGCCCCACGGCATGCAGCAGAAGCAGCAACTGCTGCTGGAGGAACTGGAGCAGTACCAGCAGCACCAACAGCAGCAATGTGTTGACGCACTACTTCAGGGAGCGCAGCCGTCAAACTTTCTTCCACTAGCCGCTGCAGCAGCAGCAGCAGCCCCTTTGCTGTTGCCGTTGCAACACGGTAGCTTTGAGACCTCTCTTGCTGTTGCCGCTGCTGTGACTGCAGCACCTGCAGCAGCTGCAGCAGCTGCAACAGCAGCACAGCAGGACGAGCGACACTACCTCGGCCCTCCGTAGTCTCCTTCAGCAAACTGCGGGTTTCTGCTGCTCCCACCAGCGACACCAGCTCAGCAGCTAAGTCCTTCATGATCTCCAGCTGCTGCTGCAGCTGTTTCTGTTGCTGTTTCTGCTTCTGCAACTGCTGCTGCTGCAGTGCCTGCATCCATTGTACGAGGGCTCTTAAGGACCTCTCCCACCGCTGCAAGGGGCGGCCTTCGGAGTGTATGCGCAGGTATACATCTAAAGCAGCAGCAGCAAAACCTGCTTCAGTTGAACAAAGATTAGGCCTTATAATTAGCTGCCTCCATTTTAAATTAGTTCGTTTTTGCTGCTTTATGCATGCGGTCACAGAAGGGCTTCCATACAACTCCATACTGCCATCTTCCATACCCCATGTCTCTGCAGCAGCGGCAGCCGCAACAGAACAGCCAAAGTAGCGGTAGTAGCAAACAACAGCAGCCACAGAAATCGCAGCAGCACCAGCAGCAGAAGCAGCAGCACCACCGTCGACAGACGCAGAGCCAAAACAGCAGGAAAAACGACCGCAGGGCACCACAGGTACCACCAAGAGCAGCAGCATCAGGACCAGCAGCAGCAGATGCAGGAAGGGACCCTTACTCAGGAACGATTGTAGGGGGGGCTGTTGAAGAACTTCTACAAATGCGCAGAGATGGCGTTGAGGTTTTCTTGTGTGCTGAATTTGCTGCTGCTGCTGCTGTTGAGGTGTATATACACCCAAGAGGACGCTGGCTCTCTCTTTGCTTACCCTCAGGTTTAACGCCGTTACTTCGAACCAATCCCCTCGTAGATGCAGCGCTAGCTGCTCCCTCAACACTGCCAATAATCCCCCTAAGAAGACATCCTGCTGCTGCACTCGAGGCAGCAGCTGCTGCAGCTGCTGCAGCAACTGCAGCAATAGCACAAGCAGGACAGCAGCGGCAGCAGCCCAGGAGCACACGCAGCACACGCAGCACAGCAGCAACAGCAGAAACAGCAAACACCTTAGCTACATAACGTCGAAGTGTCTGCTGCTGTCCTCTCAATTATATCCTGATTCTTAAGCCAACATCATTTTGTGTTTATTTCTAACCGTTTTCTCCTGTATTTTAATCCTCATTAAAACCTTTTCTTCTTTCTCCTTTGGTCCCCTCTTTGCCTCCGCCAAATGCCTAGCAGAACTGTCAAACACCTCAGGGGCCCCCAAAAGGGTATTCCCATTGAGGAAGGGCCCTATAAGGGTCCTCATAGGGGCCCCGCGACCACCATATCCCTGGTGGGCCACTTTATTGGGGGCCCCTGTGGGGGCCCCCCATAGTGGGGTTTGCTTCTGCTGGGCCCCTTGCGGAGCTGTATTTGTCTGTGGGGTTGCCTTGGGTAGGCCCCCTAGGCCTTCTACGGGTTTTGCGTGAGCCCATCTCCTCTGTGAAGCCGGCACAGGATGGGTGGCCCCCAAGGGGAACGGCTGCTCCTGCTGCTGTTGCTGCTGCTGAGATGGTGGGGAGTAAACCTGAGCAGTAGATATATACGGTTGCTGGGGTAACAGCAACGCCTCCTCCCGCTGCTGTAGCTGCTGATGCTGATGCTGCTGATGCTGCTGCTGTTGCTGGTAGTGCGGGGCGGCATACGAATGCTGCACAGTGGGCTGATATGCTGAGCTCACTCCCGGGAGGGTCGCCGCTGGTTCTGCTGCTGGTGCTGCTGGTGCTGCTGCTGAAGGGCGTGTACGAGAGCCCCCTTGCTGCAATGGCAACTGCATTTGCAGTTGCTGCTGGCGGTGTTGCTGGTGCTGCTGTTGCCGTTGCTGCCGCTGCGCATTTTGAGCAGCTAGCCTGGCCTGGTGGTAGTAATGGTGCTGCTGCTGCAGTTGCTGCTGCCTCTCGCGGCGAGACACAGGAGGTGCAGTGCCGATGGTGTTGGGGTTGTTGCTGCTGCTACTGACGGGGACCTGGAAGTTTGTATTGCCGTAAGAAGCTGCAGGTGTATGCAGATGCTGTCCAGACCCCTGCTGCTGGAGCAGCTGCTGCTGCGGCCGGCTGATTGTGTTGTTACGTTGCCTGTTTCTGGGTACTTGCTGCTGTAGCATTATCCCTCCTCCTTGCAATTCTTGAGGAAAGCGGTTTGTGCTGCTGCCGTCTCCCGCTGCTGCTGCAGGGTCTGCCCACAACTCCACTGGTACTCCTTGTGCTGCTCCCTGGCCGCCTCTAGCAGCAGCAGCTGGTGTTGCTGCTGGTCTTTCCGCTGGGGAGGTTGTGGCCTGACGGCTCCCGGACGGAGGCATTGCAGCAGCTAATGCTGCTGCTGCTGGTGCTGCTGCTGCTGCTCCTCCTGCGGTTGCTGCCGCTGCTGGGCGTTCTGCCTGTCTTCGCACAGCATACGCGTCACCACCACCGGAAGCTGGATCAGTTGGCGAAGGCACTTGCTGCTGTTGCAGCAGCTGCTGCTGCAGATGCTGCTGCTCTGCGGGTCCCATCTGTCCAGTTGCTGCTGCTGCTGCTAGAGCAGATGTGCTGTCTATTCGTCTTCCGCTGAGACCAAACTGAGGTCCCGGCTCTGTTGAGATGACGTGCGGCATCTGCTGTCGTTCTTGCAGCGCTAACTGCTGCTGTAGTGGCTGCGGCTGCAGTGGCTGCTGCTGTAGTGGCTGCTGCTGTAGTGGCTGCTGTTGGTGCAGCGCTAACTGTTGCTGCAGTGGCTGCTGCAGCAGCAGCTGCTGCTGCGTTGGTTCTGCTGGTGGCTTTAATGCAGCAGCTGGCGTTTGCATGCTGGAGCCACCAGCAGGCTGCAGCAGCGCTTGCTGAAGGCCGTTTGGCCCTGGAAGAATACCATCAACTTGCTGCGGCTGCTGATGCTGCAGTTGCTGCTGCAGTTGCTGCTGCGGGGCGGTGTCGGTGTTCTGGGCGACGAAGGGTTGTTGCTGTTGCTGCTGCATCAGCTGTTGTTGTTGCAACAGCAACTGCTGCTGCTCCGGTGTTGTAGTGGGGTTGAGGACAAGGGGCGAAGGGAGCTGCGAGGCCGCTGCTGCAGTTCCTGGAGCAGACACTAGAGCACCTGCTGCTGGCTGGGTGGCTGCTCCTAGCTGCGGCTGCTGCTGTTGTTGGTGCATGTCTTGCTGTCTCTGGGCGTTGCTGACTGCATATTGGTGCATAAGAAGCTGCTGCTGCCTCTGCTGCTCTTCATGCTGCAGCCTGAGGAGTGCTTCTGTTTCAAGGAGTGGAGCTTGCTTCTGCTGCTGCTGCAATTGCTGCAGCTGCTGCTGTTGCTGGGCTGCTGCCCCCGCATCAAAGACAGCATCTAGCCCATCTGTGTGGATATTGGCAGCTGTGGTGCCAGCAGCAGCAGGAGAAAGGTTTAAATCAAATATCTCTCTTAACGAATGCAGCAGCAAATCAACGGCGGCAATGCTGCAGACAGTTCCACTAAACGCGGGGCCCTCTCCGTTGCTGCGAGGCCCTTTTGCTGCTACCACTACCGATTCAGAGACCTGCTTCTGCTCCTGCTCGTCCTCCTCCTCGTCCGGCTGCTGTTCCTGCTTCTCCTCCCGTTGCTGTTCCATTTCCTGTTCCCGTTCCTGTTGATGTTCCTGTTCCGGTTCGCGCTCTTGCTGCTGTTGTTCCTGTTCCTTCTCTTGCAGCTGCTGTTCCTGCTGCTCCTGCTCCCTCTGTAGCCGCCTGGCTGAAGGTGGGGTTCCCCCAGCAGCCCACAGCTGAGGGGCTCCGGGGAGGGCATGTGGCTGCTGAAGCAACTGCTGGTGCTGGTGGTGCTGCTGCTGCTGCATAAGGAGCTGATGTTGCTGCTGCAGTAGCAGCAACTGTTGCTGTTGCTGTTGCTGTTGTTGCTGCTGTTGCATAAGCTGCTCCTTTTGCTGTTGCTGTTGCTGTTGCTGTTCCTGTTGCTGGAGTGTATCAGCAGCAATGGCGGGAGGATTGGGTAGCCAGGGGATATTCCACTGCGGCCCTTCGGAGAGGCCGCTCAGATCTACAATCTGCTCCAGCATATGCTGCTGCTGCTGTGTCTCTCTGTATTTAAAGCAGCAAACAAGAGCTGCCTGCAGCAAACCCGCCTGCTGCGCTGCTGATTCCTCCCTCAGAGGAGGGGCGATAATATTGCCATTAGGAACACCAAGGGGCCCCCATGCCCCCTTGGGGGCCCCCCTAGCAAAATGGGAAGGCTGGGGAACAGACGCAAACAAGAATGCCTGAGCTTGCTGCTGCACCATGGCTTCTATAGGCGGTTGCTGTTGCTGCTGCTGTTGCTGTTGCTGCTGCTGCTGGGGGTACTGGTGCTGGAAGGCACCAAGAGAATGGCTAAATGCCTCTAATTGAATGGATAACAGCTTTTGCATAAGAGGAAGACAAAGAGGAAAAGGAGGAGATCTGCATCGTCCTTGTTCTTGTAGGCAATAACCAAAGGGAGAGGCAAACCCCCAACAGTCTGCATCCTTAGAACACTCCTGCCCTTCTAAGGCTTCGCATGCAACCTGCAACAAAGCTTGGTCCTCCTGCTCCTGCTGCTGCTCCTGCTGCTGCTGCTGTTCCTGCTGTTGTGGGTGAGGAGAGGTAGAAGCAGGAAGAACCCCCACAAGCACTGGACGACTCCAAGGGACACAAACGTGAAGGGGAGACACCGCAGGGCCAATGCTCACCACCCCTCGGGGTGCTGCTGCTGCTGCTGTTCGTGCTGCGTCGTCTTCTCCTGTTGGGAGGATATCTACTGGTGTGTTGATTGCTGTTGCTGCTGCTTCTGGTGCTTCTGCTGCAGTGTGGCTGACAGTAGCAGGCAGCACAGAGAAGGGAGGGGAGCATTTTCTACTAATACACACACCTCCGCCAAGACACTCCAAAGCAGCAAAGCCTAAACAAGACTCCCCTAGCCGCCGCTGTGGGGAACAGCCGCCAGCTGCTACAGAACAAAAGAATCCCTAAACGAACAGCAGGAGTAACAACAGCAACAGTACCAGCAGTAGCAGCAATAGCAGCAACAGTAGGGGGAACAATAACAACATTAGCAGGACAGCAGCAGCAAAAGCAGCAACCGCAACAGCAGTAGGAAGAGGAGACACCCGACTGACTACAGCTTCCTTCCCTTATATCGGACGAATTCCCGCAGCAGCAAGAAAGCTATCTAAGCATACTAACAACAGACGCAGCATATATTCATCAGTCACGGACCACCTGCAGTAGCAGCAATAGCAGGAGCAGCAACTGCAGCAGCGGAATTGCTGCTCACCTCTCTGCAGCAGGTGCTGTCGCATCCCGATAATCCTCTAGGGCTTAGGCTGCCCTGAAGAGACTGAAAAATGGGAGGATATCGACCTGATGAACCCAAGGCCTGCTGCTGCTGCTGTTGCTGCTGCTGATACAGCTGCTCTCGTGCCTGTTGCGAGGCATAGGGAGAGCTGCATTCGCCACGTGCAGCACTCAGAAGGTCGCAAGTGCCGTAGCTGTTCTGCTGCTGCTGCAGCGGTTTTTGTTGTTGCTGCTGTTGATGCTGAAGGAACATCTGCTGCTGCTGTGGCTGTTGCGGCAACTGCGTCTGCATCGGCGAAAGGTTTCCAGCGGCAGGTGGTGCCGTCCCACCGCTACTCCCGCTACCACTGCCAATAGTGCTGCTGCTGTTGCTGCTGCTGCTGTTGCTGCTGCTGCTGTTGCTGCTGCTGCTGTTGCTGCCGCTGCTGTTGCTGCTGCTGCTGTTGCTGCTAGGGAGGGCATCTTCTTCCTCGTCAATCCACTGGACGTCATCTCCCCAGCTTTCGTCCCACGGCACCCATTCCTCTTCATCGCCTCCCTCTTCGCCTCCCCCCTTGCCTGCAGCAGCACCAGCAGGAGCGTTAACCTGAGCTAGGAAATCTCCACGAGGAGACATGCTTCCCCGTTTCTTAACAGGAGGCCCCACAACGGATGCGTCGCCGATGTTGGCAGTTTCTGGTGATGCTGCTGCTTGTACCGCTGCTTCTCCTGGCGCTGCTGTTTCTCCTGCTGCTGACGCTGCTCCAAGTGCGGACGTGGCTTCTACTGCTGCTATTTCCCCGCTCAATGCACCTGCTCCTGCTCCTATTGCTGGTGCCGCTGCTGCTGCTTCTCCTGGTGGTGCTGCTCCTCCTCCTCGTGCTGTGCCCGAAGGCTTGACAGCAGCTGCAGGAGTGGATAGACGGTTTTGCTGTTGACGGGCGTATGCGTTGGGCCCGTTGCCTGCTGCTGCTGCTGGAGTTGCTGCTACCTTTTCAACTTGTTGTGTGTTTGCTTCTGTGTCTGTGTCTGCACCTGCTGCATGTGGGTCCTCATAGAAAACCACAGCATCCTCATCTGCTGCTGCCTCCTGTGTCTCTACTCCCCAAACAGGCAATGTAGCAGCTGCGGGCAGCAACTGGCCTGCTGCTACTGCTGTCGTTGCTACTTCTGTTGCTTCATCTATTATTGCTTCTTCTGCATCTGCTGCTGCTTCTGTTGCTGCTTCCGTTATTGCTTCTTCTGCATCTGCTGCAACTTCTGTTGCTGGTTCTATTATTTCTTCTGCTGCTTCTTCTGTTTCGGTTGTTGCTTCTGCTACTACCTCTGCTGCTGCTGTTGCAGCAGTTTCGCCAAAGGGCTTATTGCCCCTTGGGGCTGCAGATGGCCTTCTAGGAGCCAGTGATACCGGTTTCTGCTGTGGTGTTGATTTTTTTGTTGTGGCTGTCGCTGCTGCTGTTCCTCCTCCCCCTGGTCCTGCTTCTGCGAACGCCGCAATGGAGGAGCTGCCCACTTGCATAGGAAAGGCAGTGGCCTTGCCGCTTAACTGTTCATGTGGATACTCGTCTTCTGCTGCGGCTTCTGGTGCTGCTGCAATTGTTTCTGCTTCTGTTGCTGCTGTTGCTGCTGCTCCATCATGGTCTGCCTCATCTACATCGCCCTCGATGCTTTCATCTCCGCTCACCGGGCGAGAAAGAATATGTTTCTCTTCAGCAGAACTGCTGCTGCTTCTGCTGCTGCTTCTGCTGCTTCTTCTTCTGCTGGTTCTGCTGCTACTGCTTCTGCTGCTGCTCCTGCTGCTCTCTTCGACATCAAAAAAAATGTCGGCGGTCTCTTCAGGGAGAAGGCCGATTACTCCTGCTGCAGCAGAAGAGGAAGAAGGCCTCTGCAGCATTTCATATTCTTGTGCTGATGCCGTGCTGCTGCTTGTCCTGCTGCTTGTCCTGCTACTTGTGCTGCTGCTGCTATTGTTGCTGCGGCTGCTGCTGATGGCCTGTCTTGTTCCGTTAGATTGTGAGGAGCTGTTTGAGACGCCGTCTTGTTGCGGTTTCTGCATACCTGAAACAGCAGCCTCAAGAATTCCTCCTCCCCAAGCCTCTTCCTCCTCGTCCTCTTCCAACTCATCCTCAGCAGCAGCAGGAGCAGCAAGAGCAGATGCAGGAGCGGCAGCAGGAGAAGCAGAAATGTCAAAAGCAGGGTCAAAAGCCTGATCAGCAGCAGGGGTGGCAGCAAAAGTGGCTGCAGGAGAAGCAGCAAAAGCAGTGCCAGACTCATATGTAGCCGCAGAATCACGGCTAGCTGCTGCAGGTTCAGCAAAAGCAGCAGGACCAGCAGCAGCAGCAGGATCAGGATCAGGATCAACAAAAATAGAGGTGGTAGTATCAGAAGCAGTTGAAACAGCAACAGGAGCAGCATCGATAGCTGCAGCAACAGCAGCGGCAGAATGTGGTGTGCGCGGCGGCCGTCTTCTATTGCGTTCTGCAGACTCCATATGTTGGCGCCCACGAGGCGTACGCACAGCTGCTGCTGTTGTGTGCTGCTTCTCGCCTTCGTCTAAGAAAGAAAGTGAATCCGTGCTGCTGCTGCTGCTGCGGCTGCTGCTGCCATCTGACTTCCCAACAGGGAAGCCTTCTATTCGTGATAATCCAGGCCCGCCTCCCCAGACATCCCGTGGTTCCTGCTCTTGCTGCTGGTCTTGCTGCTGGTCTTGCTGTTTGTCTTGCTGCTGCTTGTGCCGCAGCTCGTGCTGCTGCTCTAGTTGCTGTTTGTGCCGCAGCTCGTGCGGCAGCTCGTCCTGCAGCTCGTGCTGCAGCACTTGGTTCCGCTCGTGCTGCCGGCCTTGCTGATGCTGTTTTCGATGCTGTTGTTGCTGCGGTTGCCGTTTCCGTTGCTGCTGCGGCTGTCCGTTGATGCTGTCTTGCCCCCTTGCCAAGGCTATATCTATCTTTGCGAGGTCATCTGCGGAGTCGATAAAAATTTCTGGGTTGTTTGCTTCTGGAGATAAATTCATAAATGCTACTGCCTCCCTGCCTCCGTCAGTGCTGTTGCTGCTGCTGCTCGTGTTCTTGCTGCTGCTGCTGCTCCTCCTACTGCTCCTGTTCCTGTTATTGAAGCTGCTGCTGCTGCTGTCGCTCATGAAACTAATGCCGCTACCCTCGCTGCTGCTGGTGCCGCTGAGGAGGCTGCTTTCGCTAATGCTGCTTCCGCCGCTGCTGCTGATGCCGCCTCTGCTGGTATTGCTGCTGATGATGCTGCTGGCGCTTTTCCCGCTGCTGCTACCGCGGCTGCTGCTGCTGCTAATTCCACTGCTGATGAAGCTGCTGCTGGTGCTGGTGCTGCCGCGCTTTTCGTTGCTGACGCTGCTGATGAAGTTGCTGCTGCTGCTGCCGCTGCTTTCCTTGCTGCTGCTTCCGCTGCTAATGAAGCTGGTGCTGCTGCTGCCATTGAGGAAGTTTATATTGCTACTATCGCTGTTTGGGAAACTGCTGCTGCTGTCACCGCTGGTGAGCAAGCTACTGCTGCTGCTGGCGTTGATGCTGCTTGTCTTGCCGCTGCTGCTGCTGGCGTTGATGCTGCTTGTGCTTCTGCTGTCTTTGATGCTGCTTGTGCTGCTGCTGTTGCTGCCGAATTTTCTGCTTCTGGTGCTACTGGTTCTGCTCTGGGGAGACGTATCAGGTGTGGTGTAGCTGCTGCTCTCCGTGCTGCCCAACTCGTCGTCGGGAGGGAGCAACAGCAGCAGCTCCTGCTGCTGCTTTTCCTGATGCTGCTGCTGCTGCCGTTGTGAAGTGCCGATGTTATTAAATTTCGTGCTCGTTTCTCCCTCTGCCTGCTGCTGCTCCAACATCATCAGCTCCTGTTGCTGTTTCTGTTGCTGCTGCACTGCATGGAAGTCCGGCACACGCTGCCGGTTCAGCAGCGGCTGTTCTTGCTGCTGGTGCTGCTGCAGTGGTTGCTCCACCAGCAGCTGTTGCGCCTCCTGTTGCTGTAGGAGCAACTGCTTCCTCTGCTCCTGTGCCTGCTTCTGCAGCACCTGCTTTTGCATTGCCTGCTTCTGCAGGGGCTGCAACTGCTGCTCTGCTTCGACCATAGGCTGAGGTCGTCTCTCTGGTGGCAGCAGCAAGGAAGTTTGTAGGTCTTCAGAGGGCTGCTGCAGCAGCATTTGCTGCTGGGTTTTCTGTCGTTGTTGTTTTTTCTGCTGCTGCTGCAGTTGGTAGGGAGGATCTTCCTCTTTGCCGGTGTGTTGCTGCAGCACATCTGCATGCTGCGGCTGTTGCTGCTGGATGTTTTCCTGCTGCTGCTCGAAGTCCTGAGGCAACTGCTTATGGAGCTGCTGTGACGGGTACTGCCGCCGCAACAACTGCTGCTGCTGCAGCAACTGCTGCGGTTTCTCGGGCCCAAGCTGTTGCTGTTCCTGTTGCCATAACTGATGCTGCTCGGGATCCTGTAGGAGGTGTTGCTGCTTCCCCAACCGCTGTTGCTCGGCAACGTGTTGCTGCAGTTGCTGCTGCTGCCAAAACTGCTCCTTCTCTGGCTCCTGTTGTTGTTGCTGTGGCTGCCATAACATCTTCTCTCCGGGATCTTGCTGGTGCATTTGTTGCTGATGCCATAAGTGCTGCTGCCTGGGATCTTGCTGATCCTCGTGCCACACCTGCTGCTGCTCGGGGTCGTGCGGCTGCTCAGGCCCCACCTGCTGCTTCTTGGGGTCTTGCTGTTTCTCCTTCCATACCTGCTGCTGCTCGGGGTCGTGCGGCTGCTCCTGCCACACCTCCTGCTGCTCGGGGTCTGGCGGCTGCTCCTGCCACACCGCCTGCTGCTCGGGGTCGTGCGGCTGCTCCTGCCACACCTTCTTACTTTTTGGGTCTTCCGGCTGTTCCTGCCACACTTGCTGCTTCTTGGGGTCTTGCTGTTTTTCTTTCCATACCTGGTGCTGCTCGGGGTCGTGCGGCTGCTCCTCCCATACCTGCTGCGCCTTGGGGTCGTGCGGCTGTTCCTGCCACACCTCCTGCTGCTCGGGGTCGTGCGGCTGCTCCTGCCACACCTGCTGTTTCCCGGGGTCTTGCTGTTTCTCCTGCAACACCTGCTGCTGCTCGGGGTCGTGCGGCTGCTCCTGCCACACCTGCTGCTTCTCGGGGTCTTGCTGTTTCTCCTGCAACACCTGCTGCTTTTTTGGGTCTTGCGGCTGCTTCTGCCACACCGCCTGCTGCTCGGGGTCGTGCGGCTGCTCCTCCCATACCTGCTGCTTCTGGGGGTCTTGCTGTTTCTCCTGCCATACCTGCTGCTTCTCGGGGTCTGGCGGCTGCGCCTGCCACACCTGCTGCTGCTCGGGGTCGTGCGGCTGCTCCTGCCACACCTGCTGCTCTGGGTCGTGCGGCTGCTCGTGCCACAGCTGCTGCTTTCGTGGGTCTTGCGGCTGTTCCTGCCATACCTGATGCTTCTTGGGGTCTTGCTGTTTCTCCTGCCATACCTGCTGCTTCTGGGGTTCTTGCTGTTTCTCCTGCCACACCTGCTGCTTTTTGGGGTCTTGCTGTTTCTCCTGCAACACCTGCTGCTGCTCGGAATCGTGCGGCTGCTCCTGCCACACCTGCTGCTGCTCGGGGTCGTGCGGCTGCTCCTGCCATACCTGCTGCTGCTCGGGGTCGTGCGGCTGCTCCTCCCATACCTGCTGCTTCTTGGGGTCTTGCTGTTTCTCCTGCCATACCTGCTGCTGCTCGGGGTCTTGCTGGTGCTCCTGCCACACCGCCTGCTGCTCGGGGTCGTGCTGCTGCTCCTGCCACACCTCCTGCTGCTCTGGGTCGTGTGGCTGCTCCTGCCACATCTGCTGCTTCGCCGGGTCTTGTGGCTGCTGCTGCCATACCTGCTGCTTCTTGGGGTCTTGCTGTTTCTCCTGCCACACCTGCTGGTTTTTTGGGTCTTGCTGTTTCTCCTGCCACACCTGCTGCTGCTCGGGGTCCTGCTGCTGCTCCTGCCACATCTGCTGTTTCGCGGGGTCTTGCTGTTTCTCCTGCCACACCTGTAGCTTCTTGGGGTCTTGCTGTTTCTCCTGCCATACCTGCTGCTTCTCGGGGGCTTGCTGTTGTTGCTGCTGCTGCAACAGCTGCTCCTTGTGTTCAGGGTCTTGCTGGTGCTGCGTCAGCATCAGCGGTTGCTGCTGTTCCATCGGTGCTGGATGGAGCTTCGAAAGCTGCTGCTGCTGCAACTGTTGTTGCTGCTGCAACTGTTGTTGCTGCTGCAACTGTTGCTGCTGCTTTTGTGGGTTTTCTTCTACCAGCAGCACTTTTTCCTTCCCCAGAGGCAGCTCTTGCAGAGGTTGCTGCTGTTGCTGCACTGGCATCTGCACCAGCTGTTGCTTGTCTCCGGGGATTTGTTGCAGCAGCGTTTGCTCCTTCGTCGGCTTCTGCTGCAGGAGCAGCTCTTGCGGCTGCTGCTGCTGCTGCTGCTGCACTTGCTGCACCTGCTGCTTTGAGTTTTGCGCCAGCAGCACTGGCTCGTGTGTCTGTGTCTGCTGCAGCTGTTGCTGCTTCTCAAGTTTCTGTTGGGGCTGTGCGATCAGCACCTGTTGCTGCTGTGGGGTTTGTTGCTGCAATGTTTGCTGCTGCGATGTTTGCTGCTGCGATGTTTGCTGCTGCGGCTGTGTGGGCAGCAGCTGCTGCTTTGGGGGGGATTGTTGCTGCAACGTTTCCTGTTGCGGTTGTGTGACCGCCAGTTGCTGCTGCTGTTGGGTTTGCTGCACGAGCGTTTTTTGCTGCGGCTGCGTGAGCAGCTGCTGGTGCTGCTGTGGTGTTTGCTGCTGCTGCGGCCGTACGAGCACTAGCTGTTGCTTCTGCGGGGTCTGTTGCACTACCTGGTGCTGCTGCGGTTGCGTAAGCAGTAGCTGGTGGTCGTTTGGGGCTTGTAGCACCAACGTTTGCTGCTGCGGCTGTGTGAGCAGCAACTGTTGCTGCTGCGGCTGTGTGAGCAGTAACTGGTGGTCACTCGGGGCCTGTTGCAGTAACTCTTGCTGCTGCCGCTGTATGAGCAGCAACTGTTGCTGCTGCGGTTGCGTGAGCAGTAGCTGGTGCTCATGCGGGGTCTGTTGCAACAACTCTTGCTGCTGCGGCTGTGTGAGCAGCAGTAACTCTTGCTGCTGCGGCTGTGTGAGCAGCAGCTGTTGCTGCTGCGGCTGCGTGAGCAGTAACTGGTGGTCATTCGGGGTCTGTTGCAGTAACTCTTGCTGCTGCGGCTGTGTGAGCAGCAGCTGTTGCTGCTGCGGTTGTGTGACCAGTAACTCTTGCTGCTGCGGCTGTGTGACCAGTAACTCTTGCTGCTGCGGCTGTGTGAGCAGCAGCTGTTGCTGCTGCGGCTGTGTGAGCAGCAGTAACTCTTGCTGCTGCGGTTGCGTGAGCAGTAGCTGGTACTCATGCGGGGTCTGTTGCAACAACTCTTGCTGCTGGGGCTGTGTGAGCCGCAGCTGTTGCTGCTGCGGCTGTGTGAGCAGCAGTAACTCTTGCTGCTGCGGTTGCGTGAGCAGTAGCTGGTGCTCATGCGGGGCCTGTTGCAGTACCTCTTGCTGCTGCGGCTGTGTGAGCAGCAGCTCTTGCTGCTGCGGTTGTGTGAGCAGCAGTAACTCTTGCTGCTGCGGTTGCGTGAGCAGTAGCTGGTGCTCTTGCGGGGATTGTTGCGGTACCTCTTGCTGCTGCGGCTGTGTGAGCAGCAGCTGTTGCTGCTGCGGTTTTGTGAGCAGCAGCTGTTGCTGCTGCGGTTGTGTGAGCAGCAGCTGTTGCTGCTGCGGTTGTGTGAGCAGTAGCTCTTGCTGCTGCGGTTGTGTGAACAGTAGCTGGTGCTCATGCGGTGTTTGCTGCAGTAACTCCTGCTGCTGCGGCTGTGTGAGCAGTAGCTCCTGCTGCTGCCGCTGCGTGAGCAGCAGCTGTTGCTGCTGCGGTTGTGTGAGCAGTAGCTGGTGCTCGTGCGGGTTCTGTTGCAGTAACTCTTGCTGCTGCGGCTGTGTGAGCACCAGCTGTTGCTGCTGTGGGGTTTGTTGTAGGAGATTGTTCTGCTGTGGATGTATGCGTAGCACCAGTTGCTGCTGCGGTTGTTGTTGCTGCTTGGAGGTTGATCCGTAGCTGCCGCTGCTGGCATTGGCTTCTTGCTGCTGGTGCAGCAGCACCACATTTTGGTTTGCTGCAGCACTGGCAGCAGATGCTGCTGGCACCTGCTGCAACGGCACAACCCTCACGTCGGTCCCCAGCGGCGGCAGCAGCAGAATGCTGTTTCCTCCATTATTGCTTTCAACAGGAATAGAGGACGCAGACAGGCCATCCAAACTTTCGCTGCTGCTGCTGCTGCTGCTGCTGTCGGCGGTGATGATGTTGATGGTGGTTTTGCTGCTTGTGTTGCTGTTGCTGCTGGTACTGTTGTCGCCCTTGTTGCTGTTGCTATCCCTGCTGCTGCTGTTGGTGTCGTTGCTGCTGGTGATTATGTATTGGCGGGATCGCTTCAATGCTTGCTGCGTTGTTGAGTGCCTTTTTGTTGCTGCAACTGATGTGTGTTGCTGCGGACAAAAAGAAGCAGTCCATGGCAGCCCCAATGGACTGTCTGCTGCAGCAGGAAGGCATAGAAGACCAAATGCATGCGTTGGATAAAGAGGGCGAGTCCTATGAGACGGCTTGTGTTTATTAGTGTGTGCTAATGCCTTTATCTGCATTGCTGCAGGAGAGACTCCCGCAGCAGCAGCAGCAGCAGCAGCTGCTGCTGCTGCTGCTGCTGTTGTTCTGTCGTTGCTATTAATTGCATCCAGCCGCAGCTCTGCTAATGTCTTGGATCCAACAGAACCACTAAACAAATCAAATAATCCTGCCTCTCCCCCGGCTGCTGCTGCTGCCGCTGCTGCTGCTGTTTCTGCTGTTCGCAGCTCCCGTAACAGCTGTAAGGCCGAACGCTTCCTCTCCTTCAATTCATCAGAAATCTGCGGCAGCAGCTGCTGCTGCTGCCGCTGTTGCTGCCGTTTGCTCTTTTGCTGGAGGTGCCTGAGTGAATCTGTGGTTGCTGCCGCTGCTGCTGCAGGTGCAGCAGCAGACGCAGTAACAGTGGCACCTGCAGGAGCAGCAACAACAGCACCAACAGCTGAAGAAGGAAGAGGAAGAGGACTGTTGCTTGTAAGGATTGTATTTTCTTTTATAATGTTTGTGTGGGGCAGGAGAGAGCGGCAGATGCCATTGATGCAGCTGCTGCAGCTGCTGCTGCAGCGGTGTGTGGCGCTGCAGCTGTCGCCATCCACTCCAGCAGCAAAGACGCAAACGTGCTGCACAGCAGACAAGCCAAACGAGCTGCTGCTGCTGCTGCTGCTTATCGCTGCTGCAGGAACAGAACTCAAGGACCTTATTCGGTGCTGCTGCTGCTGCGGTGGCTGTTGCTGCAGCTGCAGCAGCGCAGAGTTGGGTGTGTGTATGTCGGTTGGTGTTGCTGCTGCAGCTGCGTGGGTTTGTTGCTGCTGCTGCTGATCTCTTGTGTCACTGGAAAAACGACTGAGGCTATTTTGACTGCTGTTGCTGCTGTTGCTGCTGCTGCTGCTGCTGCTGCTGCTCGTATCTTTCTGACTATCGGTACTGAGCATACACCGCAAGAGGCCGCATGCAGCAGCTTCTGTGGGGTCACAAGTGTCTCCTAATCCCTTAGGAGGAGGGAGACAAGTAAAAGTAATTGGAGAACAAAGGAGTCCTCTCTGACAAAGAAAAGAAGAAGAAAAACAGGAGGAACCAACACGGGAACGACCTGGGTATAAACAAATGCCTGTACATATATACAAACAAATATACATATAATATATATACATATATAAATTCATATAAATATTAATTAATTTAATTAATTAATTAATTAATTTAATTAATTACTTAGTTATTTAATGAATTTTATAAAGATATTATTGTATAGCTCTTCTCAATAGAATATATTGCAACAGTAATAGTAGCTGCAGCAATAAAAGAAGCAACAGCAGCAGCAGCAGCAGCAGCAGCAGCAGCAGCAAGAGCAGCAGCAAAAACATCAGCAAAAGCAACAACAAGAGCGGCAACAGTAACAGCAAGAAGAGCAGCAACAGTAGCAGCAACAACTGCAGCAACAAGCGCAGCAGGGCAAGCAAGAGCAGTAAGAGACCAGTGGTCTATAAGGGCAAGGGAAAGGAATAATAGTAATAATAATAATAAAGGGGTAAAAAGGATAACCTTGTGTATCTTGAGGTGTCTGTACACTGCAAATAAGAGGGGGAGAACATCTTTTTCTTTTTTTGTCTGTAGATAAATGAGGGAGGGGAGTACAAGGATCTCCTGTAGCAGCAAAGGCATTTCCCTTTGCTGCAACAGCAGCTTTTGCCTTTTTTTGCAAGAAATAAAATAAAATACCTGCAGCAACAGAAGAAAAAACAAGAAAAGAAAGAACTGTTAACAGCCCCCTTACAATAAACTTTGTGCCGTGCATGGCGGCAGCGGCGCCTCTTGCTGCTGCTTTTTTCCCGGCTTATTCCCTCAAAAAGAACCTTATTAAGAATATTAATAACATAAACCATAAAAGGAAAGAAAACCTAAACAAAACCCAACAAATTTGCACGGGCTTTAGCCCCCATTCACCACACCGTCCTTATACTTATCTATGGGTATAGAGAGCGCCTGCTCCTAACCACTCGTCACCCAACCTGCTCATAGGGATAAAAAGGATAAAAGAGAAAAAAACATAAAAATATCAGTTGTTTTATTCAATTTATTCATTCAATATATAAAAAGGACAAAAAAAGCCCTTGAATAGTCATCATTTTCCTTCTAACATACAATAGGGCCCGCTGCAACAAGGACCCCCCTAGCTGCATTGCTACCGTGCATGACGGTTTCCAGCATTATTATGCAACACAAAAGGAATAAAATAAATGTAAATAGCTTTATTTATTTTTATTTATTTATTCAATAAAATATTTCAACAATAACAGGTAAAGAACACACAAATGTAAGCTCTTAACCAGTGCTGCCGCTGCTGCTGCTGCAGCCGTCTCGCCGTGCTATCAGGCGCTCGGACCATTCCCTCGTTTCGTGTGCTTATTTGTAGCCCTTTCCCTGTTAATGATGTTTTTTCATGTTTTATTTAATAAAAAATAAAATAAAAATGCAAAAATGCGCGAAATTTCTATGGTTTAACTCCCTTTTGCAACAAAAGATGCAGAACAACCAACGGTCCTGTAACAGATCGGCAGCAGCAGCCTCAATAATTTTTATGTGTTTTCCCTCTAAAATTATATTATCTTTGTTTATTTTAATAAAATATCAATAATTTATTTTATTTTATTTTTTTCTCCATTTATAGTAAACGCACAAGAAGAAAAGATGCTCTGCATGTCCAGCAGACGGCATCCGCAGGAGAAGTTTAACGAAGAGAATAAATAGAAAGGACGATACAATAATAAAATAAATAAAATAAATAAAATAAATAAAATAAATAAAATAAATAAAATAAATAAAATAAAAAAGAAGAAGGGCTGTGTCTCCATCATATCCGTAGCCCTAATTCATCTTTTTATATAAATTATTATACACAATTTACTATTTATAAACATGTATCTAAACAGCAGCAGCAGACCATTAGGTAGACCTACTTAAACCCTAAACCCTAAACCCTAAACCCTAAACCCTAAACCCCATACATCTAACGCAAAACCCTAAACCCTAAACCCTAAACCCTAGATGACTGGATAAAGGATATGTTAGTATAAAGGAAAAGGAGAAAAAAGGAATTGTTTGTTGTTTATAATGTATATAATAAGAAAGCCAATTAGGATAAATATATAAATAAATATATATATATATTATTGTGTATAAATATAGCACAATAATAAAAAATAATAAAATAAATTAAATAAAATAAATAAATAAATATTTATTCTCCTCCATCACCTCCATCACCTCCTTCTCCTTCTCCTTCTTCTTCTTCTCCTTCTTCATCATCTCCTGCATCCTCTGAATCTCCTGTGCTGCTGCTATCATCATCATCATCATCATCATCATCATCATCCTTTTCTTCTTCGTCATCATCTTCTTCTTCTTCCTCGTCATCATCATCATCATCTTCTTCTTCTTCTTGTTCTTTTGAATCCCCTGCACCATTACTATTTATTATATTATTATTATTACTGCTGCTGCTGCTGCTGCTGCTGCTGCTGCTGTTCTTTCCACTACGAGCTGCAGCACCACCGGCCTCAAGCGCCTCCCCCTTCGTCTTCATTCTCTTAGATTGAGGCAACGATGCCGCCTGTGCTGCCTCCCTCTCTAAGTCTCTCCTTATTGCCTCCTATAGCATAAACCCTAAACCCTAAACCCTAAACCCTTAAAAATAATACTAAACCCTAAACCCTATATCATGCTAATCCCTCATAAACCCTAAACCCTAAATGCTACAAACAACGCACCGCTGCAGAAGACGCCGCGCGACGACGAGGTCGACCTTCCTGCGCCAAACACGCAGCAAACCCTAAACCCTAAACCCTAAACCCTAAAACCCTAAAACCCTAAACCCTAGAGTGCTAAGACCGGCAGAAAAGGAGAGCAAATGCGACAAACAACGGCTGCTGCATTGACCTCCACAATTGATACTCAATGTCTATACAAAAACACATAAACCCTAAACCCTAAACCCTAAAACCCTAAACCCTAAACCCTAAACCCACGATAATGTTGGAGGCATCCAATGACGACAATTCCTTCCTTGCCTCCGCTGCCAACTTCAGCTCATCAAGCTGCTCGCACAAGCCATAAACCCTAAACCCTAAACCCTAAACCCTAAACCCTTAAACCCTAAACTTGAATAAACCCCAATAAACCCTAAACCCTTGTACACCCCAAGCAGCAAAACCCTAAAAAGAAGCCCTTCTCCGCTGCCCCTTGATTTCTACTATAAGGGAGTATGAAGGCGCTGCAGCAGCAGCAATGAAGAAGACTGTAGAAAAAAATTAGGGTTTAGGGTTTAGGGTTTAGGAGGCGAACCTTATCAGGGGGTGGCAAAGACTTCCATGACTCCCCTAAATTATTCTCTATAAATGATAACACGCGAGATTGAAGTTCCTGCATATACCCCACAAACCCTAAACCCTAAACCCTAAACCCTAAACCCTAAACCCTGATAACCTACACTATGCAGACCCTAAACCCTTAGAACTCTAAACCCTAAACCCTAAACCCTATACAGAAAGTTAAACCCTAAATTCGTCACCCCACAACCCCCGCCTAAACCCTGGATCTAAAACCCTAAACCCTAAACCCTAAACCCTAAACCCTCGTAAGCATACCTTGCAGTAGGCATCAGGGTCGTCCTTAGATAGACCCCTGTAAGCTGCAGGCCTGAATAGGAGAACAAACAACAGCAGCAGCAGCAACAGCTGCAGCAGCAACAATAGCAGCAACAGCTGCAGCACCAATAACAGCTGCAATAGGAACACCAGCAATTACACAACGCCTGCAGCAGCAGCAGCAACAGAAGCAGCAGCAGCAGCAGCAGCAGCAGCAGCACTTACCCCATCCCTAAAGCTTTAACAGCTGCCTGCAGCTCTGCTTTTGCTGCAACAGGAATACAGCTGTCTCCTCCTCCTCCCTGATAAAACACCAAACCCCAAACCCTAAACCCTAAACCCTAAACCCTAAAGCTCCTGCAGCAACAGCACCTGCGGCAGCAGCAACTGCAGCAGCAGCAACTGCGGCAGCAGCAGCAATTGGGAACTTTTTAGTACTAACCGCCACTTCATCGAAGGGACTGCAATCAAACAAAAACAGCAGCAGCAGCAAAACAGCAGCAGCACATGCAGCAGCAGCAGCAGCAAATGCAGCGGTATGGTGGTGTATAATGCCATTGCAACTGCAGCAAAGTGCTGCTCTCTGCTGCTGCTGCTGCTGCTGGAAACTTGTTGCTGCAGTTTGGTGCTATAGTTCTCTCCTGCTGTTTGCTGCTGCGGTTTGCTGCTGCAGTGTGCTGCTGCTGCTGCTGCTGCTGCTGCTGCTGCTGCTGCTGCAACGCACTGTTTTTGGTTCATCGCTTTTGCTGCGAATGCTTCGATCTCCTCTGCAGACGATGCAGGGCAAACCTGAAGAAAAAAAACCACACATCTGCTGCTGCTGCTGTTGCTGCTGTTGCTGCTGTTGCTGCTGCTGCTCTTGCTCGTGTTGCTGATGGTGTTAGTGTTGGTGTTAGCGCTGCTGGTAATGCTGCATCAGTTGGTGTTGGTATGTTGCAGTGACGAGTTGCTGCTGCTGCTGATGTTGGTGCTGCTGCTACGCTGTCGCTGCTGTTGTTGCTGCTGCTATTGTTGTTGCTGCTGCTGTTGTTGCTGCTGCTGTTGTTCGTGCTGGGTAGAGAGGAGCAGCTGCTGCTGCTGCATTAGTGCATGCGTACAACTTCCTTAACAACTCTCTCAGCAAGTTGTCTCAGTTGCTGCAGTTCTTCTGCTGCTGCTGCTGATAAATTAAACTTTTGCTGCACCAAGGAATAAGCAAACTCTGCTGTACATTCTTCCTTAGGCTTTCCTATACAACCACGAGCAACAGCAGCAGCAACACTACCAGCAGGAACCTTCTCGTGCTGCTGCTGCTGCTGCTGCTCAGCTGTTTCGCTCATTTGCGAATACCTCAATCAACCTGAGGTGTATAGACAGCACAGCAGCAACAGCAGAGAAGATACAGCCGCTGCAGCAACAGCAGCAGGAGCATCAGCGACAGGCGTTCCTGCTGCAGCGCGCGTGTGGACTGAAACAAGTGATTAATAGGGGTTAAATTAACAGGCAAAGAAGAACAAACAAATACATAAAAAAGGAGCAGCAGCAGCAGGAGCAGCAGCAGCTAAAAACGCCACCCCCCTTCCCCCCCTAGGCTCTTTCTTTCTTAATATAATGCCATTTTCCCTGCTACAACTGCGGTGTATGTACACCCCATCCCCACGTACGTTAAAAAAGTAATTAAATATAAAAATAAATTAATTAAAAGTAATAAAAAGAAAAAAAAATAAATCTGCACCCCCAAAGAAAAACATCTTTTTATTCTTCCTCCTCTCTTGTCAGCCCGATTGTTGCATGCAGCGGTGGCTATTTATACCTTTCTTTTTACGCTATTTTTTGTTTATTTTATTTTATTTTATTTTTATTTATTTATTTTATTTATTATTTAATTTATTTCCTCCTTTTTAATGGTGTATATACACGGGTACATACACACTAGCACCCTATATGGTCTATGCATCCCCCCTACTGCCTTCTTGCGCCTTCTGTTGCCTATAAGAGGCTCTTTTTATTTGTTGCTTATTTATTTAATTTATTTAATTAATTTAGTTAATTTAATTTAATTAATTTAATTTAATTTAATTTAATTAATTTAATTTAATTAATTTAATTTAATTTAACTAATTTAATTTAATTTGTTTGCTTCCTTACTTGTCTATCTGCGCTGCTATTATTTTTATGTGTTAATTAAATCATTTATTTATTCAGATTTATTTATTTTATTTATTATTAATTAATTAATTATTAATTAGTTTAATTAATTAATTAATTAATTAATTAATTAATTAATTAATTAATTAATTAATTAATTATTCCTTTAAAGTTAAAAATCAGAGCGGAAAAACATAAAAAGCAATGCAGCAAATAGAAGAAAAACAGCAGCAGCAGCAGCAGCAGCAGCAGCAGCAGAATGCAACCAAATGTTGCATTAGTTGCTGCTGCTGCTGTTGCTGTTGCTGTATCTGCACCACCTTGCCCCTACTGGGCAGCTGCTGCAGTTGCTGCTGCTGCTGCTTGTCCCTTTTGCTGCTGCAGCACAGCCATAAGACAGCCGCTGCGCAAATCCTGCTGCATCAGCAACAAGGCGCGAGGCCTTATGATACAGAGAAGCAGCATCTGCGGTGTATATACACCTGCTGCTGCTGCTGCTGCTGCTGCTGCTGCTTGGAGGCAGGATAAGATCCAAGGAGTCTCGGTATCTAAGGAAGCGAACAGCTTCTTCTATCCATTGCTGCTGCAGCGATTGTGCCTCTGGCAGCTGCTCTAGCAGCAGCTGCTGCAGCTGCTGCCGCTGCTGCTGCTGCTGCTGCACATATCGATGCACAGAGAGCCCTTCCTGCTGCTCTGCTGCAGCATCAAGACGGAGGCCATTGTTGCTTATAGCTGCTACTGCCCGTTCGTATACATCCCCGATCTGCTGCAGCAAGAGGCGCGCCTGTTGCTGCAGCAGCTGCTGCTCTTGTCTTGAAAGCTGCCGCTGCGGCTGCTGCAGCTGCTGCAGCTTCTCCTGCAGCAGCAACTCCATATGCAGCAAAGCAAAGTCCGCTATAACGAGAGGCAGCTGCAAACGTGCTGATACTGGCAGCTTTAAGTTGCTGCTGCTGCTGCTGCTGCTGCTGCTGCTGCTGTGCTTATGCAGCAGCGCCAATGCAACAGCTGCACAGACTTCACTGCTGCTGCTGCTGCTGCTGTTGCTGCTGCTGCTTTTGTTGCTGCCATTCTTTTCTATTGTCCGCATGCGTTTTGCTGCCGGCTTGTGGGCTTTTGCTTCCAGCTCCAACTGCTGCTGCTGCTGCTGCTGCAGGTCACAGAGTTGCTGCAGCAACGCAGTGACAACAGGCCGCACTGCAATTGGCTGCAGCGCCTTCACCAGCTGCGGAAGCCAGCTAGCTGCTGCTGCTGCTGCTGCTGCTGCTGCACCTGCCGGTGCTGCTGATGTGCCTTCAATGAGGGCAGCAGCGAGACGCTTTCCTTCCGCAGCAGAAATGCTGGAGGTCTGCATGCGGTTGAGCAGCGATAGCAGACTCTTGCTGCTGCTGCTGCTGTTGCTGCTGCTGCTGCTGCTGCCAGCAATTTCGGACTTAACCAAATGCAGGCCAAGGGCTGTGCTAGCGCTGGGGTGTACAGACACCGCGCGCTGCAGCGTTTCTGCTGCTTGCTGCAGCAGGTGCTGCTTCTCCGCAGCATCTGCTGCAGCAGCAGCAGAAACAGCAAGGATCTGTAGCATTGTTGCTAAGGAGTCAACACTCTGCTGCAGCAAGCATGCGTCTGCTGCAGCATCAAGAGTTGCTGCTGCTTCCTTCCGCAGCTCCGCTGCTGCCTCTGGGGTACTGCTGCTGTTGCTGCTGTTGCTGCTGTTGTTGCTGCTGCTGCGTTTGCTCTGCAGCTGCTGCTCTGCTTTGTTTAGTTTGTCTAGGACAGTGTGCAGCACCTGCTGCAGCAGGCCTAGAAGTCGGATCCTCTGCTGCTGCTGCAGTTGCTGCTGCTGCTGCTGCTGCTGCTCAGTGGGGTGCCAAATGGCCTGCCAGATAATTTCAGCCTGCTGCTGGAGACTGGCCGGATCAGCAAGCAGCTGCAGGCTGCTGGTGTCGCTGCTGCTGGTGTCGCTGCTGCTGCTGCTGCTGCTGCTGCTAGGCTGTAGGCAGCAAACTGCCAAGACTGCTGGATGCAGCTGCAGCAGCTTTGCTGCTTGAGGGAATCCGTTCTTCTGCAGTGTCTGTACAGCTAGTCTAGCCCACCCTTCTTCCCCCTCCTCTTCATCCTGCTGCTGCTGCTGCTCCTCTTGCTGCTGCTCTTGCTGCTCCTTTTGCTGCTGCTGCTGCATCAGCTCCGTGCCGTCATGGAGGGTTATGGGCGTATCCTCGCCTTCTACATCAATTACCACCTCGAGGGAATCAAACCAATTGCTGCTGCTGCTGCTGCTACTGCTGCTGCTGTCGCTGCTGCTGTTGCTGCTGCTGTCAGTTGCCTGTAAGGTACCGAGGAAGGGGCCCAGCAGCACAGCAGTTTGAGGTGTATCGGCAGCTGCTGCGAAGATTGCCTCTAGGCAATCCATTACACTATTCTGCTGCTGCTGCTCCTCCTCCTGTTCTTCAAGCTGCTGCTGCTGCTGCTGCTGTTGCTGCACTGCCTCTAGCAGCAGCAACTTCCACCGCAGGGCCTCAAAGAGCGGCTGCTGAGGCGCTGCCTGTGTCAGCTGTACAGACAGCTGCTGCTGTAGGTCTGCTGTTTCCTGCTGCAGCAGCTGCTGCGCTGCACTTGCTTCTAGCTGCAGCGACAGCTCGAATGCCTGCAGCAAGAAAGAATCCCTTTCTGTTGTGTCACTACTCTTCATAACGCTGCTGCTGCTGCTGCTCCTGCTGCTGGTTGCTGCTGCTGTGGTATCTGCTGCTGCAGCACCAGATAGGCGTTCTGCTGCTGCAGCAACAACAAGTTTACACGGCTGCAGCGACACAGGAAGCGTCTTTGTCTCAACTGCCATCTGCGCTGCCATGTTTACATTGCTGCTGCTGCTGCTGCTGCTGCTGCTGTTGCTGCTGCTGCTGCTGCTGTTGTTGATCTTCGGCAGCTTAAGGGTGTCTGGATCTTCTTCTTCGCTGTCTGCTGCTGCTGCATCCTCGGCGCCATCAGGGCGGCCTTCTTCCGGAGCAGCAAGAGCAGCACCAGCACCACCAGCAACAGCAGCAGCAGCAGCAGCAGCAGGTTTTGCCTTAGCTAGCCTAGCAGCACAAAGCCTATAAACAACAGATGCCTCAAGACGCAGCAGCTGTGTCCATACTGCTGCCTCCTGTGAGCAGAAGCGGAGGGCGAGCAGCAGCAGACGTCTTGCTGCTGCTGCTTCTCCTTGCTGCAGCAATCGATCTGCTGCTAATAACCATAAGCTGCTGCAATGAGGATGTACAGCTAATGCATGCATTAGCTGCTGCAGCACAGCCTTTGTTGCTCCTAGCTGCAGCAGCACATCTATATAACAAAACCATAGGGATACATCAGCAGCATGACGCTGCAGCAATCTCCTAAATATAAGCATAATTCTTTTTGTTGCTGCAGCAAGGAACAGCACCCTGCTGCTCCTTAAGGAATCATATTTCTTCTGTGTCTTGCTGCTGCTGCTGCTGCTGCTGCTGATGCTGCTGTTGTTTTTTTTGCCTTTAATTTTATTACGTGAACGTGCTGCTGCTGCAGCTTTTTCGCGCTGCTGTTTTCGTTGCTGCTGCAGCTGCTGCTGCAGCAGCAGCAATCTTAATTTACTTCTTTTTCTTATAAGACAATAAAGAGATAATTCATAAGAAATATAACGTAAGAAAAGAGCAGCAGGTAAATCGCGTCTTGCTGATATATTATATTCATATTCACGACGCCGCTGTACTACTGCATGCACTTCCTGCTGCTGCAGCAGCTGCAGCTTCTGCTGACGCAGCAGCTCACCTGCCCATTCCTCTAAACGGCTCTCTATTAACTCACCCATCGTCAATTGCCCTGCTGCTGCTGCTGCTGCTGCTGCTGCTGGTAGGAGGAGTGCTGCTCCTGCTGCTGCTGCTGCTGCTGCTGCTGCTAATAGGGATTATGTTGCTCTAGAAGCAGCAGAGAGATGAACCAACAAAGGAACATTGGTAACAGCTATTATACAGCTAATGCTGTTACCTCCCTTCTGCTGCTGCTGCTGCTGCTGCTGCTGCTGCTGCAGCTGGCTCACTTCTGCTGCTGCTGCGGGCTTGTTGACTGCCTTCTGCTCGTACTTTCTCCTATTCCCTGTTGCTGTGTCTCGCCTCCACCACTACAAGCAGCAACAGCAGCTGCAGCAGCAGCAACAGCAGTGTTCTTCTGTGTTGTGGCTGCTGCGGCAGCTGTCCTGATCTGCTGCTCGTTCTTTTTCTCCTTTATTATTACTTCTTTGCTGCTATTAATGATTATATTTATTTATTTATTATTTATAAATAAAATAATAAAAAGAAAAAAAAGACAGCAACGGCCCCACAGCAGCAGCAGCAGCCTCCCGCTGATTTGCAGCAGCCCCAAGCGTGGGGCCCCAGCAGCAAGAGCAGCATGTACTGCTGCTGCTGCTGCAGCAAATACAGCAGCAGCAGCAGAAATAACCAGACACACAAAATGTGTATATTTATTCTAGTTTTTGCTGCTGCTCTTTCGTGCTGCTGCTGCTGCTGCTGGGCTCGGGTATCTACTGTAGAGCAGCAATAGCAGCAGTATTAGCAGCAGCAGCAGCAGCAGCAAACTGTCCTTCTTATGAAGAAATTGTTGATTTAATTAATAAATATAAATATACAAATTATTTTATTTATAAATAAAATAAATAAAACAAAAAAGTACATTAGATATATCCATCAGGCACCAAGTAAACATAAACACTGTATACATTATGTACATATATATACATATATATACATATATATGCATATACACATATATATGTATATACATATATATACATATATATACATATATATACATATATATACATATATATACATATATATACATATATATACATATATGTATATACATATACATATATATACATATTATATATTATGTATATTATATATTTATATATATTATGTATATAATATATAATATATATATTATGTATATTATACGTATATTTTATATATTATATGTAATAAATAGTACATAATATACATAACAATATATGTATATATAATATATAATCTGCACTATGTAGATAGTCCCTCTTATTTAGCAAGCAGCAGAAAACTGCTGCAGAAAAGTGACTGCTGCAGCAGCAGGCAGCTGCTGCTGCAGCTGGAATCAGCTATTGCTGCAGCAGGAATCAGCTGTTGCTGCAGCAGGAAGCAGCTGCAGATACACCTCAACTACTCCAATATACACCCTAAAGTCTATCGTGGCTGAGTAATAAGAAGAGGAAGAAAAGAAGCAGTAATTTAGGTGTATAGGCAGCTTGGGGTGTATAGGCAGGTATATATGCTGCATGCATGCTGTCTTCAGGTGTATAGGCAGCTTGGGGTGTACAGACAGCTCTATTTAAATCTTTTATTCATTTAAACATTTAGTTATCATTGTGCTGCTCTCGATGCTGCAGCAAAGAACAGAAGATTGCAGCAGCAGCAGCAGGAGCAGCAGGAGCAGGTGTGCTGCTGTTGCTGTCGCTGCTGCTGCTGTTGTTGTTGCTGTTGCTGCTGCTGCTGCTGCAGCTGCCTCCCACGCTGCTTCTGCTACCAGCAAAAGAAATTCAACTCAACAGCAACTCCCCCATTCCTTCCTGCTGTCTTCCCAGGGTGCTCCATTTGCTGCTGCTGCTGCTGCTGCTGCTGCAATTGCAGCAAGTGCTGCTGCTGCAGCATAAGCAGCAGCAGCAGTTGCTGCACCTGGGCTAAGCGGATATTTTACCTGGTATGATCTGCTGCAACAGTGCCAGAATCAGCAGCAGCAACTGCTGCTGCTGCTGCTGTTGCTGCTGCTGTTGAAGGCCAACTCGCTGCAGCAAAATCAAAGGAAGGGAGAGATGCGAAGAAAGACAACAAACAATACGCTGTACATGTGTGCTGCTGTTGTTGTTGTTGCTGCTGCTGCTGCTGCTGTTGCTGCAGCTGCTGTTGCTGCAGCTGTTGCTGCAGCTGTTGCTGCAGCTGTTGCTGCAGCAGCTGCAGACTGATAATCGCCGTCTTGTCACAGCTAGTGCTGCTGCTGCTGCTGCTGTTGTTGCTGCTGCTGCTGTTGCTGCTGCTGCTGTTGCTGCTGCTGCTTCTGTTGCTGTTGCATGCCTCTAATCGCTGTCTTGGTGCTGCTGATGTTGCTTGCGCAGCCGCATCATCTCTATCCCTCCTTCCCTATAAACAGCAACAAAGAAAGAAAGTAAATAAACACATAAATAAATAAATAAATAAATAAATAAGTAAATAATAAATTAACTAATTAAATAAATAAATGAATTAAATAAATTAAAATACAAACAAACAGATCACGAGTCAGCTGCGACAGCAGCAACAGCACAAACAGCAGCAGCAAAAGGAGCAGCAGCAACAGCAGCAATATTTGCACTAACAGCAGCAACAGCAGCAACAGCAGCAACAGCAGCAACAGCAGCAACAGCAGCACTGCATAGGCAATATACAAATAAATACACAAAAAGACACGAAGACAGACACCCAGATGCTGCTGGTGTATGCGCAGACTAACAAGAACAACAACAACTGCTGCTGCTGCTGCTGCTGCTGCTGCTGCTGCTATTGCTGCTGCTATTGAATCCACCAAATGTACATTCAGTTGTACCTGTCAGCTCCATCTAGTTTCCCTTTTGCTGCATCCGCTGCACCACTACCACCACTAGCAGCAGCACCAATAGGAGCAGCAGGAACAGGAGCAGCAGCAGCAGGAGCAGCAGCAGGAGATTGTTGTTTATTTTGTTGCTGCTTAAGTGCAACAATTTCTTCCTTAAGTTTTTGTATTTGTTGCCAATTTTTATTTAATAGGCGCGAAGTTCTCCATAGAAATAACCACAAAACAAGACAGAATAATTCTATCCATAGATTACGTTCGTGTCTTAATTGGTAGCTGCTGCTACCTTTAATAGGGAATCCTGCTGCAGCTGCTGCTGCTGCTGCTGCTGCTGATGCTGCTGCTGCACTTGGATCCTGTCCATGTTGATTGGATGATGAATTATAATAAGATGTTGATGATAATGGTCTATTTGCTGCTGCTGCTGCTGCTGCTGCTGCATATACCTCACGTAATTTTAATGATGTTATTAATAAACGAATAAATGAATATAAACATATGCATGCAGCAACACCTATTTGTATAAATCCTAATTTTAGGTGTAGGCAGCAAATATATACGCATGCACGATGGACTCTTGGTGTAGGTATAAATATCAATAAAAATACTAATATACCCCCAAAAGGAAGAAAAAAATATGCAAAATCCTTCATTTTCTTTTATTATTTTATTAAATAATTTATTATTATTATAATTCTCCTCCTCCTTCACCTCCTTTTCTTTTTCTTTCTACTCTTTATTATCCAACACAGCCGCCACAGGCTGCTCATGCATGAGGCGGCGGCAGCCGTTGCTGCCGGTCAGCGTCGTGCTGCTGTGTGTGGAGGAGAGGGAGCACCATATATACCATACACGCTCGCCGTGCTGCTGCTGCTGCTGCTGCTGCTGCTGCTGATACTCTTGCTGCTGCTGTTGTTGCTGCTATAAATGGTACTTCTACTGCTTCAGATCACTTATAGTTCCTTTTATGTTCTTTCGTTAAAGACAGCTAACACACATCTCCTGTTCGACCCGTCAGCAGAGCAGCAGCAGCAGCAGCAGCAGCTGCTGCTGCTGCTGCTGCTGCTGGTAATGCTGCTTCCGCTGCTGCTGCCGCGCTAGAGGCGGGCCCCTCGTGCTGCGGCTGCTGATAATTTGCTGCCTCCCCACACAACCATTAATGAATGGAAACTGTTTGTTTCGCTTATTATACTAAGAAGACAACTTCTGCTGCTGCTGCTGCTGTTCTAGACAAACAGGAGCAGCAGCAATAGCAGCGACAGCAGCAACGACCAAGCGAGTCGCTTGGCCTTCTTCACCGCATGCGCGGAGCAGCAGCGCCGCCCCTGCTGCTGTTGTTGCTAAGCACCACCTGCTTCTGCTGCAGGTGTGTATTAATATTAGATGTAGAAGTAGACATAATACAAACAGGCGGCCTCAAGAAGGATTCTTCTCGGCCTCCTCCTTCGTCTGGCGCCACGCCGTGCAACTGCTGCAGCAGCAGCAGTTGCTGCTGCTGCTGCTGTCGCAGCCGAATAGCCGAAGTAGCAGGACAGCCGTAACAGCCAAGCAGCAACATCCTAATTTAGGAATATTGGCAGCAGCAGCAGCTGCTGCTGCTGCTACTGCTAACCGCCCAGCAACCTAACCCATGCTTAGGGCCTGCTGTCTTCCGCTACAGGGGAGATGCAGCAGCAACCGTAGCAGCAGCAGCAGCAGCAGCAGCAACAGTAGCAGCACTGCGATAAGTAGGCCTGGGTTTGGGGAGCTGCAGATGCTGCTTCAGTACGCTCACTGGCTAGAACTGCAGGACTCATCGCAGCAGTAGCAGCAGCAGCAGCAGCAGCAGCAGCAGCAGCAGTGAATATGATGGAAGTAGACGTTAGACAACCAGAGCATGGCCTAGCCAGCAGCAGCAGCACCATTGGTCGCCTTGGCTGCGGTACCTGCAGCAGCACTAACAGCAGCAACAGCAGCAGTGCCTGCAGTAGTATCGTTTGCCTCAGGAGCAGCAGCAACAACAACAGACACAGCAGTAGTAACGACAGCAGCAACAGCAGCAACAGCAACACGGGAGCCCAGGAGTGTCTGCTGCTGCAGCGTTTAAGTGATTCGCTGCTGCTGAATGTGCTGCAGCTGCTGCCGCCATTAGAGTTAGCTGTTTCTTTACCCTTTGTATGTAAGCAGCTGCGGCTGCTGTCCTCTTCCTCCTACTTGTGGCAGCAGGTGCTGCGGCCTCCTGCTGCAGCACGACGCAGCGGCAGCAGCAGCGGCAGCAGCAACAACCCTACGAGGGAAGCGTTCATAGCACAGTGCAAGGAGGAGGCTCAGAGGAAAAAGCTGCGGTCGCAGCTGCTGCAGCAGCAACAGAATCAGCTTTTGCTGCTGCAGCAGGAGCAGCAGAAGCAGCAGCAATGGTTCGGCTCATTCAAAAGACGTCGGCATGGGAGCAGCAGCAGTAGCAGCAGCAGCAGCAGCAGCAGCGGCGAAATAGATGAGGCTCTTGTTCAGTTCTTGGAAATGCAAGCAGCAATGCAACTTCAGCAGCAGCAGCAACAGCAGCAGCAGCGGCAGCAGCGCTTGCAGATTGCGCAGCGCGAGGTAATGCAGGATCATCTGCACCACCAGCAGCCCCAACAGGGAGCAGCAGCAGCAACTGCAGCAGCAGCAGCTGCTGCTGCTGCTGCGAGTCCCGTGGCTGCCATTGTGGACACAACAACAGCTCGCGGTGGCCACTCCTCTTCATCCACCCCTTCATCACCAACAGCAGCAACAGCAGCAACAGCAGCTGCAGCAGGTCACGTATGCTCTGGTAGCCGCTGCAGCATTGAGGCATTAGGGGGGGAGATGTATCGCTGCAGCGAGAGCGGCTTGCTGCACTTCTGCGGCTCTCGTTGCATGCGCATGGAAGCAGCAGAAGAAGTGGGGTTTGTTGTATGTCCTATATCGGGTATTATGACGGATATAGCAGGCTGCTATGCTGCTGCTTCTGCTGCAGCAGCCGCAGCAGCTGCTGCTGCTGCTGAGCACAAACACCTACTCAGCAGCGCCGCCGCCCACGCAGATAACGGTGGAGGCGACCCCAATACAGCAGCTGCTGCTGCAGCTGCAGCTGCAGCTGCTGAGAGGCAGTTAAGGGGAGCAGCCTTGCTGCATGAGCTGGCAAGCTTGCTGCAGCAGCAGCAGGCAGAAGCAGCAGCAGCAACAGATGATGATGAACCTTTTGACGCCTTTTGCGAGGCAGCAGCACCGCAGCGCTGGAGGTGCAAGCGGAGCACTCTGCGGCGTAAAGGCTGCAGACGCACTTGACGCTGCTGCTGTTGCTGCTGCCGCTTGTTGCATTTGTCCTTGTACAGGAAGTGTTGCTGCAGTAGCGGGTGCTGCAGTAGCCACTGCGGCTCCTGCACTCTCTGTTGCAGCAGCAGCAGCAGTCGTAGCAGTTTCTTTGTTCGCAGCAGATGTTGCTGTGCGTACACTGAGCAAGGGCGAAGCAGCGAACTGCTGCTGCAGGTCGCTGCTTCTGCCGTTTCTGGTACTACTGCTGCGGTACCGGTAGCAGCACTAACGCGTGCAGCAGCAACAGAAGCACCGGCAGAAGAGGCATGTGTAGCAACATTAGCATCAGTAGCAGCAGCAACACACGCAACAGCAACAGCAGCAGCAGCAACAGTCGCAGCAATAGCAGCGCAGGCAGCAGGTGCTGCCACTAGCACTATCTAAATGCCATGCGGTTGTTAAAAACATAGCAGCAGTATGCTGCTGTTTCCTTGAAGCAGCAGCAGATGCAGCTGTTGCTGCCGCTGCTGCTGCTGACATCATGCCGGCAAACGCATGCGCTTTGCTCCTTCAACTAAGTCACACAGCTCAATCATCACACCTTGATGTTGCTGTTTCTGTGCCTTTTGCTGCTGTTGCTGCTGCGTTTGCTGACGTCTGACGGCAGCAACAGCTGCCTCTTGACAGAGACAAACGCAGAAGGTCGGAGACACGGTGCGCGGGGCAGTTGCTGCTGCTCCGCTACTGTTGCTGCTGCTGCTCCTGCTGTTGGAAATTAGGGAGCGGGTCAGCTGCAGCAGATCAGCCTTTCTAATCGTCGGGCTGCAGCGGCCCACGAGGCACTGCTGCAGCAGCGTTGCCGCTGCTGCTGCAGGGTCTCTGCGCGAATTGCTGTTGAGGCTGAAGACATAACTCAGGCGGCCAGGCTGCAACAAGGGACACAGCAGCAGCAGCAAAGCAGCAACTTCGATAGCAGGAACACCTTCATGCAGAAAACGACTAACCAGCAGCAGCCGTGTAAACGATAAAATAGCCGCGATATGATTAACGCTGCAGCTACAGGTTAGCAGAAGCAAGACCACTAGCAACAGCAACAGCAGCAGCAGCAGCACCAACAGCAGGAGCAGCACAGGGTTACTGACCAGCAGCAGCCTGGTGTCAATCTTTGTTACATCAGTTGCTGTCGCCAGCAGCAGCACACTGAGGGCTGTCTTCCTCTGTGTTGCATCTGCGCTGAATCTCCGTAGCAGCACGAGCTCATCGAGCTGCTGCAGCAGCGTTCCCAGTATCTTGCTGCTGCTGCTGCTGTTGCTGTTGCACAGGATATCAATGTCTTCGATTAGCAGCACTGCAGGAAAACAGCGGCGCAGCGTAGAGAAGGCTGCCAGCAGCTGCTTGTCTGCTGCAGCAACCTCCTTGCGCAGCACATCAGCAGCAGATAGACGCAGCAACACGGCGCCAGCAGCAACAGCCAGGGAGCTGCACAAAAATGATTTGCCTGAAGCAACAGCAACACCAACAGCAACAGCAGCAATAAGCAGCATGTGCGATTAGGGTACGGTGAGAACACAAGTGAGAAAACGCATTTGCTGCTGCTGCTGCATAACAGCAGCGCAGCAGCAGCAGCAAGGAGACAAAGGGAGGAGAGAAGCTGTAGCCAAAGGAAAGGAACTTCGCTGCAGCCTTACCTGAGCCTGACGGGCCCTCCACAACGCACCCCAGCGGAGCAGCAGCTACAGTTTCTGCTTCTGCTGCTGCCGCAGGTTCTGCTCCCACTTGCTGTTTAAACGGCTGCACCACTTCTCTCTTTAGCAGCCTAATGAGCCGCCGGTGGCCTCGGACAGCCTTTAGACCCTGTAAAGTCTTCAAGCAGCAGCAACCGCAGCAACAGCGGCTCCTGTTGCAGCGGCTGCTGTTCCTGTCGCCGCCGCCGCGCCGGCTATCCCCGTCGCTGGTGCTCGTGTCGCTGCTGCTGTCGCTGCTGCTGCTGTTGCTGCTGTTGCTGCTGCTGTTGTTGTTTCTGCCCCGTGTGTAGGCGAAATACGTGAGTCGCCCTTCCGCTGCAGGAGAAGCAGCAGCAGCAGCAAACACCTCACTTGCTTCAGCGTCCTGCGGCACCACCAAAGGGGGCAACAGCCGCTGTACGCTGCCCACCTGCAGCAGCCGCAGTGCTGAAGGACACACATACAGCAGCGCCTGTCGCAGATCAGCAGCACAGAGCTTGCTGCTGCTGCTGCTGTACAGCTGCCGCTGCATGCAGTTGGTGACAGCAGTGCGCAGCAGAGATCGCAGATCTGCCACGGTGAAGCCGCAGGTCCACAGGCCGCCTAGGCTGCAAATTCAAAGCAGCAGCAGCACAAACAGCAACAGCACTAGTACCCAGAGCAACAGCAACAGCTGCACAGACCACAGCAGTACCAGACCGCATGTACGTTGTAGCAGCAGCAAGATCACGCACAGCAGCAGAGGTAACAGCAGCGAGCATTACAGCAGCAACAGAAACATCATGGGCAAGTGCACCAGCGGCAGCAGAAGGAGCAGCAGGTGCAGCAGCAGCAGTAGTAGTACTTTTGTGGCGGCCAGCTTACGTGGCGAGACGCTGGATGTGGTTCTCATCCTTGTCTGCTGCAGCTACAGCTGCGTGTACGCGCCGCAGCAGCAGCAGCAAGATTGCTGCTCGATGCTGCTCCGATAGTGCCTCAGGCAATGTTAAGACCCCTTCTATGAGATACGGCTGAAGCAGATCCCGCCCCACAAGCTCTGCCAGCCGCGGCCGCAGAGGCAGCAGGCCACGAGGAGCAGCAGAAACAGCAACAGCAGCAGCAGCAGCCTCTCCTGTGTTGAATGGAACGAAAACAAACACAGGGAGGCCCTCGCTGCTGCAGGTGGCAGCAAACGCCGACAGCTGCTGCAGTAAAACACTCCGCAAATCAGTTCTCCGGTTGTTGCTGCTGCTGCTGCTGCTCGTGTGGGACGGCTGCAGCTGCAGCAGCAAATGCATGCACTCCAACACAACAAAAACTGCCCCACCACAAGACAACAGCAAACTCAATTGTTGTTCCGTAAGCGGCTCTTCATCCGGCGGTGGCTGCTGCTGCTGCTCCAGCTGCTGCTGCTCCTTCTGGGCAAGCTGCAGCAAACTCTTTCGGAACAGCGTTTGACGAGCACGAGCCTCCGCGATTGCTGCTGCAAGTTGGCTCTGCAGCGACAAACCTGTTGCAGCTGCTCCATTGGTGCTGCTGCTGCTACTCTTGCTGCTGCCGCCGCAGAGGGCCTCCGCAGCGCAGCACCTGAAACAAGAGGTGCGGAGGGGGGCCCTCTGAGAAGGTGCACACTGCTGCTGCTGTTGCTGCTGTTTCTGCTGTTGCTGATGTTTCAGGGGCTGCGCACGCGGGGATCGCTCCTGGCCCGGACCCCACATGCTGCTGCTCCTCCTGTAGCGGCAGAAGCAGCTGCTGCTGTTGCCAGCTCTGCTGCCTATGCTACTGCTGTTAACAGGAGGCAGCAGACGGGTTGTGTAGTCACCAAGAAGAATGCGATGCACGCCGCGGCCTTCAGCAGACCCGCAAACCTCACCGCATGTTGTCTTTGCTGTTGCTTGTGCTGCTGCGGCGGCTGCTTCTGCTGCTGGTTGTCCTGCAGCTGCAGCAGCAGCTGCTGCTGCTGATTCCGGTGAAAATGAAGTGGTTACGGGGGGGAGCCATGGAGCGTGAGAAGCAACAGCACGGCAGAAGTGGCGCGCGCCCTGGCCTGCACCGCAAAACCTAAACCCTAAACCCCAAAACCTAAACCCTAAACCCCAAAAGCTAAACCCCTATGCAGCCCAAGAGCTATGTGCTGCAGCAGTCAGACGACATCAGGAAGCAGCACCGCACACAGATGCAATAGCAGCAGCAGCATCAAAGAATAAGGGGACTCAACAATAAAAGTGACCACGACGGGCGAGGGAGTAACAGTAATAAAGCAAGCAGCAGCAACACCAGCACCACATTTAGGGGCAACAGCAGCAGCAGCGGCTTGCCTGGCCCGCATTCTATAAGAAACCCGTGAGGGGGCGCATGACCATTAGAAGCAGCAGCTGCTGCTGCTGCTCTTGCTACTTCTACTGCTGCAGCTTCCTCTTCTGTCTCCGATGGCGTAGCTGCTGTTGCTGATGTCGCGGCTCCTGTTGGGGCTCCTGCATTCACTGTTGTTGTTGCTGCTGCTGCTGTTGCTGCTGCTGCTTCTCTCAAGAAGGTGAAGGCAAAGGCGTTCCTTAGCAGCAGCAAGAGCTGCTGCACCTGCGGGTCCCTGCCGCCGTGGCAGCAGCTGCAGATCCGGCGCAGCCACAGCTGCTGCTGTTGATCCAGCAGCAGCAAATAATCGCCGAAGCGGTCACGCCGCAGCAACACGGAGGGGCTGCTCCGCACAGATGCACCAAGACGGGATACTGCTCCATCTGCTACTGCTTCTGTTGCAGCTGCTGCTGTCCCGGGAACATCTGCTGCTGTTGCAGTTACTGGTGAACACCGTCCTTCTGCTTGCGAGGAACTGACACGCCTCCATCTATACGTGTGCGATGGACGGAAAACGTCAACTCTGCTGCTGCTGCTGCACTCGTCCCCACTGCTGCTGCCGCTACTGCTGCTCTCAAGGACTAACCAATTGTCTCCATCTGCTGTTGCAACAGCAACCCTGGGGAGGGGAGCTCCCGCAGTGGAGGGCTGCCAGAGCGGGACAGCAGCAGATGTAGCAGCAGCAGCAGTAGCAGCAGCAGCAGGGGGTACTGCAGCAGCAGGTTCGTTTCCCTTGTTGCAGCTGATGGCTTGTGGATATAGAAGCATGATAGTGCTGCGGTATCCCTGGCTGGCCTACGATAGCCAGTGGCACCTGTCGATGCTGCTACTGCTGTTGCCCTGGCTGGCACCGGCTGGTGCTGGAACTGCTGTTGATAACGCTGCTGCTAAGAATAGTGTTGTTGTAACCGCCAGGCGGTTAGCACCAAGCTTGTGGTAAGAGCGTGAGAGAGGCTGGCGTCTGTGTTTGCGTTGCTGCTGCTGTCGAGACAGCAGCAGCAACGCACTTCTGCAGGCAGGAAATCTGCACGTCAAGCCATAAACCCTGAACCGATAAGTAGCCAATTAACACCTTCAAGTGTCAATTAAAGGCAACAGTTGCCCAATCCTCCCTTCTTCCTTCTTAACTGCAACGGGGGATGCAATGACCAGCTCCCTCGTGGCTGCCACGATAGATACTACGATGTACCGTTTTATCCTCTAGGCTCTACACTCACCATATACCCCCCAACTTACCTGAAATTATCAAAGCACAGTCCTTCATAGGGCTTATTTACCCCGTATCGTATTGAAAAGAAGGAGAAGGACGGTAGATCTAACAGCCAGTCCTGGTTCACAGCCTCGTAAGCAGCCCCAAACCTTCGGAGGCAGCCGAGCACTCGTATCATAAATAACCTGTCTAAAGTTAGCTAATTTAATTCTAATAATATATTAATTTCACTCTTTCGGCAGGATATATATCCTAAAGCCCCCCTCGAGGAACATTGTAGTGCCTGCCTATTCAGGGCCCTGCAGCCGCCTGTGTCCTGGTGGTAGGGCCGATCTTAAGGCAGCAGTGTGACGAGGTGTACGAACATCGCAGTTCTCGGTTGCTGTTTTCAACACGGTTTTAGATGTATTAACCGAATTAACCAACCCCGTTGCTGCCCCTCAGCAAACCCTAAACCCTGAAACACTGAAACTACCAGCCTCTAGTCATGAAAACTACATTCAATCATGGGCAAGCTGCACACACATGAGGCGCCGCCTGCATTCTTTTCCTATAGGTTCAACATAGTACCCCTGCCCTCCCAACGGGCAAAAACCCCTCAAGTCTATGGCAGGCCAGCACACATCCAGAGAATCCCATGTCCTGTTTAGGTGCTACAGTGCTGCAGTTAATGCAGGCGTTGCTTCGGAACCATTCGCGCGATGTGTTCTGGTACACCGGTTGTCAGCAGCTAGCCATACTTCCTTTCTGGATTGCCTTCTTCTCACCCCACAAGTGCAGACTTAATTGCGTTTTTAGTTGGCGTATGGGTGGCAATATGAACGTTACACAGTCGATGTCGATGCTGTACGACACTAGAAAATGTATGCATTTAGCATATTTTACACTTGCCAGCCGCTCTTCTCTCTGAGGGTTTTGCACAGAGTGTACAGTTACAGCCATGCTTGAGTCACGAAGACAGTGGAGAGGGTAACATAGTCCTATTAGTCGCCTAAAACCCTTGGCTATGCTTGCCTCATTGCAGCATGATTCCTTGACATGCGTGTGTTTCCCTCGACGAAGGTTATGAAACTCTACTGAAATCCGAAGATCTTCCATGAGTCTGTATTTCTGCGAATGGCATAATTTTGCCCTACATTTTATAGTCTATTCAGATACAGGGAGCTGTAAAAGTAGGGATGGTTTGGAAATGAAACAGAATTCTGGAGGGGATAAGGAATAACATCAGGCAACAACAGATGATGTGCATGCTTATATAGTTCATGTGTTAAAAAAGAATATGCTTGGCCACCTGATCACTCATCGTTGTCTTAGTTTTCTTTGGTGAAAGACGTCGTTTTTCTTGACTATTCTACAAACATTAAAAATAAAAAGAGATTAGAGGCGTGGATTTGTACCACATCGAAATATGTACGAAACAGACGGTTAGGGGAGCCACTCTCTAGGTGGCCTGTATGCTGCTTATATTTGCAGATCGAGCGCTTGTCCGCCAAAAGCCATTTCTTACTGTGCTACTGTTCATTTTAACGTTACGTCGGGGGATATTTGTATCGATTTCTTAATTCTTTCTTACTGCCTCCGGTACACGTCCAGGCGTGGCCAGCCTCGCTTGGGGCTTCAAGGAAGTTGCCCAGGAGTTAGGCAGAAAGGAGCACCGATTTGCGTGAAAAACAATGGAAATTCAGATTATCAGCTATATTTGAGCGGCGATTCTGGATAGGGCCACAGCAAGCCGCAAATCAACGGCAGCAGCAGAAGGGCACGCACCTATAGAGTGGCACTTCCCTTAGAGAATTGAGGGAGGGCGCCTTCACAAATTTGTTTATATTGAGTAGCCGTACAATGAAGCGGCCTTCGAAGATTCGTGATGTCAAGCATGCAAGTGCCATAAACGACGTGCTGGTCCGAGCAAGCCAGCTTGCATGCAAGAATACTCGAACTCTTCCTGTACAAAGCAGATTCAAAGGTTTCCTTCTACTGTTTCTGTAGGCTCGTCAGCGTGGTCTTTGGCGTACAAGATCGCCTGCACGGCCTCTACACTCAAAGATGTCTGCCCCTGCACACCGCACAATATTTCAATGCGGCGCAGCTTCCCATAGTAAAAGTCCCGCTCCAAAACAGCCTGCTGCAGCTCTCCCTGCAATGTCTCGACAGCTGCTGCAGCGGCAGCTGCAGCTGCAGCGTCATCACGGCCCCGCTGCTGTGAACCCCCTTGCTGCTGATGCACCCGCTTGCCCAAAGCGCCGTTAGAAGCCTCTGTCCCCGTGACAGCACCTGCAGTCTGTTGCTTTTGCTGCTGCTGCTGCTGTTGTTGTTGCTGCTGTTGCTGCTGCACGCGGCAGCGTGAGGACGCCTGCGCTCCTGCTGCTTGTCTTGTGGCTGCTGTGGAAGCAGCATATGCGGCAGACGGCTTCTTCGCGGCCACATCAGGACCAACAGGAGCCCAAGCAGGAAATGGACCTATTCCAAGCTTAAATAAAGCAGGCAAAAACAAAAGCAGCAGCAGACGTTTTACGGGGGAAAATGCATGCTTCATCGAGACAACGGGGAGCAGCAGCAGCAACAGCAGCAGCAACAACAGCAGCAGCAGCAACAACAGCAGCAGCGTGGTTCATAGTGGGGGGATGCATGCCGGCCGTTCTCAGCATACTTTCCTCCTTTCAATTGGATCATAGGGGACGTCTGTGGCGTATAGAGCCGCCTGGCGATCGCAGAAGGCCTTGAACCACTGGAGGAACTCCAAGTTATCCTGATACTTGGCTTTGACGAGGCGGTTAACCTCAATGTGTTTGTTGACCTCATGGGCATCAAAGGCAGCCTGCAGCAGCTTGTAGTTATGAACAAACTCATATTCATGCTTGGCGCCCCATTTAACCTTACTCATGGGAACGCGGCTCTTAGGCCCGAACAAATTGTCCAAAGCCTGTAGATAGACGCAGCCCGAAGCGCACTGCTCCACACGCGTGAGACTAAGGGCCAAGGTGTTGTTCAACCAGTCCAGCAGCTCCGTCCTGCTAACAAAGAAAGCCCCCTCCATCATGCCCACGCTGCTGGGGTCAGCATCGCGGCCCCCCCCGACGCCGGAACAAAGGGCAGGCGATGCCCCATTTAGGCTCATCGTCCCTCAGCCAAGCCTCTCTAAAACAGCTAGCAAACGCCTACAGACAGCCACCGACACACCCGCACACCGCACGATCAAACGGAGCCAGCCCCAACTCCGGCAGGAAGGCCATCCGAAACGCTGCTCTACGATAACCAGACGAGCACAAAATGCCATGAAAAACACAAAGAAAGAAGAATTTCACATTGAAACCATTCAAAACAACGGCCCCTGGAGGAGCGGGCTCACGGGGTGTTGCTGGAATGGAAGCCCCTTGGATAAAGGGCTCAAGCAGAAACAGATGCAAGCAATTGCATGGCGACCAACGGTTCAGGTTCGAGTTAAATGCTTGATAATACTTGAAAAAAACAAAGACAAGGAACGAAATTAAGTTGATTCCAAAGCTTGATGGGTGATGCATTCAGCCTTCCAAGGGTGGGGTCGTCACTACCACCACCTGCCAGGAAGACTGGCCAGTCGAAGAGGAGCAGGTGTAAACAACACCTTTTAAAATGCACGCACAGTTAATGATTATATTAAAGGCTATTTTATGTGTAAATGAGGGAAATCAAATGCCTGTCGACTCCATGATCATGCGTACCCTTGAGTAGCCAGCACTGGTTAGTGTGTCTGCGCATCCCTTGGTGCATACCTTATATCGCTAAGCGCACTTTACAGTTGGTGCACTAGATATGGCTGGCCTCATTGCCACTCCAGAATATTCACGTATTTCTGCGGAGAGGCGCTCTAGCCTCTCGTCTGTTGGATGCCCGTCTTGCTTGCGGTTGAGGCACGTGAGGTGGGTGTCCTAGCAGAGGACCTTCGTGAGCTAAATTTGGGCCAAAATAGTCTAGTTTAGAACCACCGTAATGTAGTTGACACAGCCTACTACCTCCTGAAGTCCTTGGCGTAGCGACCCTGTCTGCACAAGCCTTCTGAGTTGGTCCAGGGAGGACGCGATCTGCCATTAGGTGCAGCACTTCTTTGCAGCAGCACATGCTGAGAGGCAACCTCTCATTTACGTTCACTAACATTTATCGAAGAGTGCCCCGGCACTATGTTCAATTAAACACGGTATCCTGTAACCGGCTTGCGCGCACGTAGAAATCCAGGTGTATCCAGGTGCCAAATTCGACCAGGCCAGGCTACAGCCGACTTTTCGCATCGAATGAGGAGTTCGAAGGCCAAATTCCGGCTTTTCATCCCTATATGCCTTCTGGTCTGGACCGAGATGATGTGCTGCAGCAACTTTTACGCAGCCTGCTTGGTATGAATGCTGATCGAACCCTTACGCGTTGCCGTGACAGTACACGGCTGAAACCCCCAGCTTCTCCTGCTGCTTGTTGATCACATATTGCGCCGCCCTCGAATACACGCTGCTTCATGCCTCTGCTAATGTAGTTTGGCAGTTTGGCAGCCTTCAGTGCAACCTGGCTACTTGGCATTGGCAAAGGACCGTCAGCAGCTAGAACAGCACCAAAACACTCAATAATTCTCCAAAAAGAGCCGAAACTGTTCTCTCTCTATCCCTTCCGGCGTCCTCAGCACCTCGGTGCAACGGCTAGGATTATGGGAAAAAGGGAGGGGGCCCTCAGCTCCTTTGGTGCCTCTTGCTGTAGCTTCTGAAGCCAACCACCCTATGAAGCGTGATCGGCAAGACCCTTGTGTTGCATGCTGCAGGAACTAACAAAGGCTGCCCGGGCTTTCAATGGCCCATAAGCGCAGAAATATCGAGACTTCTACCCGCCTCTGCTAATTGCCGGAGGGCGATCTGCACCAGACAAAGCTCGCGTCAGATTCCGCCGAGTTGGCGCCTTGTGGTCTCGAATCAAGGAAATCATATCGTGCTGTTTGTGCTCATGAATATTCTAATTTGATCCCCAAGTATAACACTATTAGCAATCAATGGACGAAGGAGGCAGTTTCACGGCTCCCTTTCCTCAAAGGCTGCTCAGTCCGGCAACTTTAGTCATCGATTTGGGGCCTTCAATTCTTGGCTTTTTGGGATATGGATTTTCGCTCACCTTAAGAGCACGACAAACTGCTCCTTTCATCTGAAGGGTGTCTATTCGTGGGATTTTATCTACGACATTTGCAGTATACGGAAGCTAATGAGACCTCCCGTGCGTTTTCGGCGCCTTATAAAGCGCGTATTGTCCGTAGCTAATGAGCCTAATAGAGATGTTTTTCTATAGTTATACCTCTACAATTTGGGCATTGCTTGCCGATCGCCCTTGAATTGTATCCCCCTGCCATTTTGCAGGTTAGTGCCCCTCTACAGGACAGGGAGGAACTCTGAGGTGTATAAGTGCTTTCAACCTACTTTTTTCGCTCTCACATGTTGTCCATACACTTACATGCTGCTGTAGTCCAATGGCCGCATCGGGGAGTTCGCCGATAATACGGCTCTCACGTTCTGATCCGGAGATGTGCCCAACGCAAACACGGAAAATCGTCACTACATCTCTCTAGTGTGTGCATTCTAATTATCCAATTCTTTTTGCGGTACTCCCACACTAGCCGGCAAACGGTTGATACGATCCGTGCGATTGCCAGTTAGCTGCACATTCACCTCGCTTTGAGCCAGAGGAAATAATTGAGGTACATCTTAGACAATGATTCACTTGGGAAGTAGGATTTTTACTCCGGAATGGAGAAGAAGGGTTTCGGTTGCCATGCTGCCCCAGTGGTTCGTCGCCGAAATGCTCGTGCGTGTGGGCAACAGGGGCAGTAGCAAGGTATAGAGTATATTACCAGGCTTGAAACTATTTGGAAGTGACATTTTAAGTATTTCACCTCCTCTTTTGTATGACAGGGGGAGGGTCACCTTTCGCCATCTCAGTGGAATCACACCGCACCGGGGACCCCAGTGGGCCATTGTGGCTGCTGATGTTGAAATTTACCACCACTGGAACTTCTAGACTCTTAGTCATAATCGATTCGTATTGGATAAGCTGGCATTTGTTTTATTTTGCTTGTCGAAAGACTGGCTGGTTATCTGAGCCCTTTGTCGGAGTCAACTGACTCCAGGTCTTTTCAGCTTAGACAGTTCTCCCACACCTCCAGAACAGCGATAATCTACTAATCTTTGCTAGGTCATTTTTGTCTTCCTTCACACATGTTTATTGACTGTTTGAGCCGAGTATGCCAGCTTTTCTCTGCCGAGCACAGCCTGCACGTACACAGGTCGTCTCGCCGGATTCTCGTCCAGTAAATAATTCCGACGCAGTCACAAGCTCTTTATGAAGAATTAAAAAGCTCAAGTTAAGGCTGCTTGGTGACCTTCATCTTTTGCGTGGTGCAGCCCATTCTGCCAATTGGAACAACGAAACCCCTTCGGCCCTCTGGCGTATGGTCTGTCTTTGTTTTTGCCAGTGAGCAGCCTGCGAAGCCAGCTGTGCCTCATTAGGCAAGATGAAGCCCCAGACGTCCCACGAGTCGGTCTTCACAGATGTCTTTCCAGGGCAGCTCCTCGACGGTTGTTCCGTTAATCTCCTTAAGCTGGCCCTTGACCGAATCTTTGCTGCTCTGGGCAGGGCAAATGCCACTGGAGAGGACGATGTGAGCAGGCTGGAACACAAAGAAGCGGGAAACTGTATGCCGCTTCTCCATTGCCAGCAAGTGCAGCAGCATGGTAGACGCCAGAATTATTGCACGTTCCCTGTGCAGCTCTCTCAGGTCGAGTACAACGGACAGCACAACTTGAGCACATGGGAGCGACGGGAGTTGATGCTGGAACGGCAGCAAGCGGCGGGAGCAGAAGTGCTTGCTACTCTGCAACGCCAACGCCTGCTACTGGAGGCGTATGAAGAGCAGATGCGGCAGGAGCAGGGACAGAAACTTCATAGAATTCAATTAATACAGCGACAAAAAAGCGCCATCCACGGCTCAAACCCCCCTGGACAGACAAGGCAGGATCTGGTAGTGAAGTTCGATCAGCTGGAGGATCGGCTGATTGTACAACTGAAGAGAGAGCAGGAGCTGCAGCAGATAGTCCACATAGTTTTAAGCCGCTGTGTGCATCTGCAGCAGCAGGTAGAGGACCTGACCCAGCGGCGAGAGCAGCTGTTACTGTTTGGCCTTGGGGAAGGTGTGACATTGAGACGGCAGGAGGTTCCAGCCCAAGTCCTTACAAATATCCACCGGGCAAGCCTTCAAAAGTTTCTGCGCTCTCCATGGCGAATACCAGTCTGTACAGTGCATGACGATGCCGCTTGCGAGGCCTTTGCTATGCACGAATGGCTGCGCGACTCAGGAGCTTCACCTGGACTGCCGCCATCCAGGAACAATAACGTTAGCACCAACATAAGATGCAGGAGCACCAGTGGGCATCGCAGCTCCCCAAATGCCCCCCAGACGACAGGCGAAATTCGGGGCCGGTCTTCGCTGCTTCAGGGGTCATCTACTCGCAGTATGCGCAGTTTTGATGGCGAAATGCGTCAACCAGAAACCTCACCGTTACATCGTCAGCAGCAGCACGTCTCTGAAGGGCTATCGGATTGCAACACACCTGCAAGAAAAGGTGGCACAGCTGTTGTTGCCCTCCAGCAGCAGCGGTCTTTAAAGCAGCAGCACCTTACGGACTGGCGGTACATTCCCTCTAATCAGAGGCATACCGAGTTGCAAAGAAAGGCTTCGCAGCAGTTCTGGCGAAAGGAAAGAGCGCCCCAAGGACTGGTGGCTCTGCAGCTTCAGCAACAAGAGGAAAAGGAATACCAGCAGGCAGAGCAAGAGCAGCCCTTAGATCTCGAAGAGCCACGCATACAGACTACACAGCAAACCCAAGCCTACAAAAATGACTCCCCCGTTAGATCCCCTTCGTCTGCACGCCGGAACAGTCTCGAGTATGTAGATGGCAGGCTGAATCTCGCCTCGGAAACCCACGGCTCTGCAACAATAATTAGGGACGACTATCAATGCACTGAATCAGACTTGCAACTGGCAAATGAGCGGAAGCTCCATGAGTTGCTGCTCCATCACAACGAGCTGCAAGAGTTAGAAAGATGCATTTATGGGGCAATGGCTAGTGAAGAGAGCGCAGGGAGTTTAGGTTCCCTCGAAGTTCAGCTGCAACGGCAACAACAGCAGCAGGACCAAATAGCAACTGAAATGCGCCTTAGAAGCTGCAGGATTTTGGAGCTTTGCGCCAGACTGGCTCCAGATAAAGAGGAGATTCAGCAGCGTGGAGGGGGGCAGCGCCACCTGAATGATAGCCCGCAGCCTCAGTCAACACAGGTGGAGATGCGACTCCTACGCCGGACGCAAGCAACGTTGGCAGGTCTGCTTGAAGATACGCGACAGGAATGCGCCTCGCCGCAGGAACTACAGAGAAGGGAATGCCAGTACACGGAGTTGGCCGAACAGCTGCAGCAGCTGGAGCAGCTTTCATGCATGACCCCGCATGCACGACGGGCTGCAAGCAGCATTCTTGGGGAGCTGCATCACTGCGGTGAAAGCCCGCTGCAGCACGACGACCAGATATCGTGGAGGCAGCAGCGGCAGCACAAACGCCAAGAAGTGATGTTTGCTGCTGCGCTCCGGGAGGTAGAAAACTATATCCTTTGGCGTTTAGATGAACTACAACGGCGGCAAGAAAAACAGCAGAAACAGACACAACTGCAACGGCAACGGCAAGAAGATAAGCGGGAGCAGCAACAACCAACACAAACGTCGCAGCAGCAAAGCCTGCTGCCGAACGCAGCACCCGCTCAGCCACCAACCTCAAATCAAGACGACATGCAGCAACAAATTGGGAAACACCGTGAAGCAAGCATAGAGAATGAATCGCTTTACACGCAGCTACGGCAAGGAGTCGAGTTGCTCCAGACAGCCGTGCAGAACATCTCTGCTGCAGCTGGGGACTTTGCCGAAATCCGAAAGTGCATCAGGAGCAGCAATCAGCGGGAGGCACAGTTGTTGTTGACTCCACGGTGGTCTCCTGTATATGCCCTGTTCTGTCCGACACTGGGCATTTCTGCAGCTGCCAGCGGCAGCGGCTTTTTCTCGCTTGCTGCACCGCAGCTCCTGCCTGTTTGTACTGCTACTCCTGCTGCTGGCTTTGGTGATACCGAAGGCTCTAAGACGGGGGATGCAACAAGCAGCTACCGCACACGCGCTGCAGCAGCTACAGCTTTAGCGGCACCTACGACAGCTACAATACCGGAAGCAGCACATCCAGTAGCTACAGCACCTGCAGCAGCGGTGGCGTCTACAACAACACTAGCAGGGCGCTGTCTTCTAGCCGACGAATGCTGCCAGCCAAGGGGAGAGAAGATCCTCCCAGAAGGAAAAGCAAATGGAGTCGGTTTTGGCACTGCTCCAGAGAGACAAGAAAGAAAGCACGCTGCAAGCTCACTCATTTCTGGCATGTGCATTGACGCATCAACAGCAACACAGGAAACACCCACGGCATATGGAGTACCTTTAGCTGCTCCCAGCAGCATCTTGTGGAACAAATCAACAGACATGGCAGCAGCAACAACAGATGCAGCAGAAACAACAACAGAAGCAGCAACCATTACGCCCTTCGGTGGACTGGAGGCGAATTCTCTGCACCCTCGACTGCAACCTCACGTTCCTGTAGCGCCAGTGGCCTCAGGGGCAGCAGAAGCAACAGCAGCAGCAACAACAGCAGCAAAAGCAGCGTTAAGGCTGGCAACCACAGCAGCAGGGGGTGCAGCAAGCTGTCTCGCTGCATTCCGTCAAAGAGAGGAGCAAGAATTGGAGCAGCGGTTCGACCAAACTTTCCGGTATCAGGATTACCCTCAGAAGTTACAGAATTGGCAGCAGCAGACACAGCCGCAGCTGCAGCCACAGCAGCAGATGTTGCCCATGCAGCAGCAGCAGCAGCAGCAGCAGCAGCAGCAGCAGCAGCGGATACAGCAACAACTGCAAATGCTCTTCCAGAGAAGACAACTTTTACAGCTACAGCAACAACAACTGCAGCAGCAGCAAGTAGCTAATCAGGCTCAGCATTTGCCTATCTATTGCCAAGACAAGAACCAACTGCTGCTACAACAGCATCACCTGCTCCAGCAGCACAAGCTGCAACAACACATGCTTCAACAACAGCAGTTCCAACAAGAACAACAGAGGCAGCTGCAGCTGAAGCAAACGACGCAGTGGTTACCGTTTGAAGGGATAGTCAATATTCAACAAGCACATATGCCAAACAATACGCAGCACCAGCAGCTGCTGCAGCAGCAGCTGCAGCTGCAGCAGATGCAGCTGCAACAGATGCAGCAGCAGCAATTGCTGCAGCAACAGAAGCAACAGCACCAATTGCAGCAGCAGATTCAGCAAACGCGCAAGTGGCACCTGAATAGTTACAACATAGGAGGCTCTGCAGCCAAGGAAAATGGGACAGAGGCTGGATTGGCCGTTGCTGGAGGCGTTGAATGTGCCAAGGGACTAGATGTGCTCGTTTCCCCATGTTCCAACGGTTTGATTGCATCAGGCAGCTGCATCCAGCAGCAGCTACCGCCCGATGAAGTCCCCCAAGCAGCTGCACAGCCTTTTCGGGCAAGACAACAAGTGTTGTCTTCGATTTCTTCAGCTCATGGAACATCTGCTACTGCAGCTGCTGCTGTAGCAGACGCTTCACGATTGGAGCAGCACGAGCTCCACCGGATAGCACAAAACGCCGACTCACCAGGAGCGCTAAACTCGAGGCCACCTGGCGAGACAAGGCACTCTCAAGAGGGAGATCGCTCACTTTTGGTGGATTTGCTGCTGTGTCTCTGCAGCTCGGACCAATCCGAGCATGCAGCAGGAACAAGGGAGGCTGAACTAACTGCAGATAAAGCAGCAACACCGGCTGGAGGGGTTGTAGGTGCGTTTGTGGGCCGCAGATTGGAATGTGTAGAAGTAGCGGATCCTCAACATCCTCTTCGGCTCGGAACGCCATGCAATGAAACCGCTTACGCCAGCCGACTCCGCGATGGTTGCCACCCCATTCCTGCCTCTCACAAGGTGTCTATTGTTTTTATTCCCTCTGAGTCTGTCATAGGTGGATACTGTTCCCCTTTTTTTCCGTCTGCGTTCACCTTTGTCTGTCCGGACCTGTTGCTCATGCTTATCTCCTTTACAATTGTATGTTTGCGGCTTTTTCTGCCTTCGCTTTTGCCTCCCATTTGCCGAGGATAGCATTCCAATGACCTGGTGGTGCGAGTGCCCACAGGTCCCGGTGGTATTGGGCCAAATATCTGGGCGGGTGGCGCTGAGTTCAAGGGTGGCCTCTGAAGACCTACCTTTGGCTTGCTTTGGACTCTCTTTCACGCCTGAGGCGATCATATGTGAGTTTATTTCTATGGTGTATAAGCGGTCAAAAACACTCATTGATCCTGGCTGCAGGTGCCGCCTTCCTGGAAACTCACTCAGTCTTCATTGCATGTCCTGACGAAGAATTTGAAAAGGCCTTCCAACACATAAAGGTCGAATCAAGCAGTCACTCCTTTTCACTTTGGATTTGCTCGCACTCGGTCCATACGCCAAACACTATAGCCCCACATAGTCTTGTGTTCCAAATGTGAAATTTATTACAGTGAAGTATTTTCCACTCGCTGCCATTTCCACTACGGATATCTGCTGCCTGCTGGCCTGTCTGCTTATATACCTGCCACCCCTGGAGCGCTTGCTACGTGTGCACTTGTTGCAGCTGCGTTTGCTGCGTTTTGCTTGCAGCTGGGTTTACAGGAGCTGGAGTGTCGCCTGCAGCCGCAATGTCTCCACTATTGTTGCCGGCCGCTGGTTGTTTGTGCATATCCGTCTGTACGGCGGGCGGTGGAGTTGCAACGCCTGCAGGAGCTGTGCGACATTTCGAGGTCCCACGACTTGATGCCCCAACACCCCTTGCTTTTCAGCAAAACTGCGAGCTGCACACCGTCAGTCTTCCCCCACGTATTTTCTCTTTTTGCGGCGTATGCAAAACTTGGCAAAGGCTGGAAGCGAAGCTGTCGTCAGTGTGTTGCACCTGTCGTTGTGGCACACTGCCCACAAACACTGAGACGCCAAGGGAATTGCGAGGAGCAGACCTGCATTCCGGGCCTGCATCTGCATGGTGATGTGTTGCAGGTGTATGTAAACGGGTGGCCGCACTTGGTGTTAACATCCATTCCAGGGATTGCCCTGAACGCAGGCGACTTCTTATTTGCTGACTTGGGACCCCGGCTATTCACGCGGCTGCGACGGCGGCTTTGGGAGCAGGCGGCGTTGCGACTTGTCGGTATGGGAAGGGCTTCAGAGGGAGGGTAGGTAGTGGGGTTAGCTGCTGAGGGTTTTGCTTGCCGGAGTCAGCCTTTCGGGCTCATAGTTGATGCTGACAACTTGCGTGCGTGTTACAGAAGCAGGACCTAGTGCAGTCCACCAGATACGGGGAGCGCAATGTATGCAGTGCGGAGTAGAAGCTGCCCATGGGGGTAATATTTCCCTTCCCCGTTCTTAAGCCGTTCATTTGGCCGGCAGCTGCCTAGAATCACAGTACCCAAAGAGCTTGTGCGTAGATTGACTCGTCTATTCTCTGTGGTGTGTTTGCGGATTAGATGATATGCTTCTCTGTTGCAGCTGCAGCTCGCTGCTGCACTTGCACTGCACGGTTGGGAATTATCAACGTCTGTCAGAATCTGCAATCTGTCGAAGATGCAGCGGCCTGAGCGAGTGAGGGCCCCTTCATAGATGTGAATCCGCTAGAAGCCCCAGCATAACGAAAAAAACGCCTGTACACAGTTGTGGAGATAGTACAATACACTCGGACTGGGATGGATACAAGCAGTAAAAGTTCGCAAGGATAGACATATGGAGCAAACAAACTCGCACGAGGTTTTTTTCACCCTTTCGTTTAGCTGCACCCTCCTTGCCAATACGGGAGAGCGTTAGATAATTGTATTAATTCACCTTATATCGCTTGTCATCCTCCGCATCTCTGTCCTGTTTGGAATGTCTAGGCAAAGGCAAGCTTGCAGCTGCTTTAGCCAGTCCCTTGAGTTTGCTTATTTGCTGCGCCCGCAGAAGGCTAAGGGAGTCGCCTACCTCTGCAGAAGATCTTCTTAAGGCCCAAACTACAATCAACAATCGTCCAGCCAACAAGCATCCAGCCCAAAAGCAGCACGAGAACCCGCATCTGCCTCAGCAGCAGCGAGAGCAGCACCACCAAACGCACCAGCTGCTCCACCAACTCAGTCGCAGCCGACTTCTGCAACGCGAAGATCGTAGTCAGCAGAAAGAACCGGTCTGGCAGATAGTCTCCTCTCTTGATGCTGCCACAAATGTATCTACATTTAATACTTCTGAGTGCTTAGCAGCCCTTCTAGTCTTCATCCTTGCATGCGGAGATACAAGCAAGGGCCCATTTGGAGCTGCCGCTGCTGCTGCGAAGGCTACTGCCTCAGCCGCGGCAGGAACGCAGCCGAGTAATACGTTCACAAGCAAAACATCAGATGACGAGTCAGGTGCTGATGGTTCTCCTGCTCAGTTGCCCTATGCCTGTCAAGAGCGAAGCACTGCGGACTTTGCTGGACTAGCGGAGGACGACTTTGGTACCCTGGCTGCGTCCTTGCGACCATGCGCCAACTGCTACAGGAGAGTCGTGCTGGGCCAGCAATACCGACGACTGCAGCAGCTGCAACGGCTGAAACAGCGGATCCTCCGGCAGCTACAACTGCTGAGACCGTCTATACAAAAGCATCATATGACTGAGCAAGCAGCTTTAATTAGAGAGAGACTTTCATTTCAGCAAAACACCGGCTCTTTCTCGCCACCGTTGGGGTGTCAACTGCAGCAGATGCAGCAGCAGCAAAAGGTAAGCAGGGGAAATAGCTACGGTGAGCACCACCGATTGCAACGGCTGCACGACCTGGTTGGCCTAATATTAAGCGCACTGGAAAAGCCGATTTTTTGCCAGAAAAAGACAGCAGGAGAGACGCTTCCGGCGCCTAAGCAAAAGCCCCAGCAGCAAGCAGGACAGAACCGTCTTGCTGAGCCCCATCAGCACCTGCTGCATGCGCTACCGAAAGCGCTTCACACAACTGACGGCCAGCGGCCATGCAGCCCTTCACCGCTGTGCCGGCCGGTACAGCAGGCTCACGACGCTTCTGCATGGGCTGCCGAGGACAGCAACATGTCCGCTGCCTCCATGGTCACAGGTGGCCCAAGCCTGTTACCACTATCCAGTCTCGAAGACAAAGAGGATGCAGCAACAGCAGCAGCAGCCATTGCACGCAGCAGCAGGTGGCTTGCTGCGTTGGCGCAACAAGCACCCACTTGTGTATTTGCTGCAGCTTCTGCTTTGGCAGGAAGGAGCCTCTCAACAAGCTTGGCCATAGCTGCACTAAAGTGCCGTCTCCTTTCAGGACATGCTGGGGCAGCATCACAAGGCCTTAAAATGGCGACAGCAAAAGCAGCCAAGACTTGGGGACAGAGTAAGGCCTGAACAAACCCCGATGACTAGCAGCAGCGAGAGACTTGTAAACATTTGCATGCGTTGCGGTGCGTTGGTGTTGGTGCAGTCAGCCAAGTACTGCTAAAGGCGTGCAGCAGGCGTCACCAAATGCTGCGCGCCGCCGCAGCCCTACTTCAACGGGACCGGCAGCTCCTTTCTTCACTACAGGACAGCTTTGACGGGGGCCCATCTCTACCCATAATGCACCAAACATGGCAGCCAGGGAACGAACGGCTTCATCACGAGTCGGAGGAACAGCAATCACAGCCGCGACAGCAGCAGCAAAGGCAAACCAACCAGGTGACGCAGCAGCTCAACAGCAACAGTAGAGATACTGAGATATCCAGTCACCATACGTCAACGAAACCGCCGCCTCCAACGGTGGTGCGACCCCACGTACAGCAGCAACAAGCCGTAGATCCACAGGGGCAGCACACACTGCATTACGAGCAGCAACTGTTCCACGCGGTGCTGCAAGCGACTCAACGCTACGGGCAAACGGTGCAGCAGCTAAGGGTGCAACAGCCAGCATTTCAATGCCACAGTATGCAACAAGGAGGCTCGGAACAGAATCTGCAGCAGGTGCAGTGGGGGCAGCAGCAGCAGCAGAAAAGTGGCGCTCTTCTGCAACCGTGCCAACGTCAGCAACTGCAACTGCAGCAGCAACTGCAACTGCAACGGCAAGCATCTTTGCCTCTCCAGGTCTCTGCTATGCAGCCCATCCTACTGACCGAACGCAACCAGCTGCTGCAATTGCAGCAACAGTACTTGCAGCCTTTAAAGCAAGTGCGTCTCCAGACGCTGCGACAGCAGAGTCTGCAGCAATTGCATGAAATGCAGCAATTAAAACCGCTGCAACAGCAGAACGTCGGAGACGTTGCTCAGGAAGCATTCAAAGTTACTAAGGAGCTAGGGGGGGCGTTCGAAGAAGCGGCGCACTGCACGAAGCCGCAGCGGCATGAGCTGATGCAGATGCAGCTGCAGCAGCATGCAGAGCAACAAGGGCTACACATGCAACAAATGCACGTGCAGCAAGACCCAGGACTTCAGGATGTGCAAGAGCAATCGACACAGCACCCTAGGTCTCAGCACCCCGGAAGGCAACAAACGAAGCTGCAGCATAGACACTTGCATCAGGAACTGCACCGGAAGGAACCCTACCGGCAACACCTGAACAAGCACGCAGTGCAGCACCAGGGGCTGCTGCAACAGGAGAGCCACGTACAGCCCCAGCAAAAGGAAGATCACAAGCAGCAAGAGGAAGGTAAGCGTCGTCGTCGCCACAGCCAGAGGCAGCAGTGGCAGGCGCGGCTGCTACTCCAACAGAGGAGTCGCAGGCGGGAAAAAGCCCGCCACTGCAGCACCTATGTGGTAAACAAGATACTTAAGAAGCGGAGCCCTGAGTTGATTGGTGATTTTGAGGCGGTTCCTGCTGAAGGAAGTTTCCGGTGCGTAACAGGCAAAGAAGCCAAAGGAGGAAACGCCCCTGGGGGCATTCATGCAGATTCGCAAATAGAAAACGAAATATGGTCTAGTAGGGATGCCTCAGGGCCTGAAACAACAGCAGATGCTGCAACAGCAAATGTGGATACACTTGATGCTGCACGAGAGAGGCAAAGACTAGCGAAGCAGCAGCTCAGGGAAGCTAGGAGAATGCGAGCGCTAAGATGTATGTTGGCCCAGAAGTCGGAGAACCACGAAGCAGCAGTTGCTGCCGCAGCTGCACAGACATCTCACGATGCTGCTACTGTTTTTCGCCGCAGGATGCCCAGACTCAAAGTCAACGCGGAATTGGCAGTAGTACGTGCGCGGTCTGTTGCTGCTGCCTCGAAGCAAAGGGCAGCAGCAGCTATTGCCGCAGAAGAAACTGCTGTGCAGGAACTGGCTGAAGCGAATGCTGCACTTGCAGCCGTAGAAGGTACAGAGGGAACAACAGTAGACACCTGTGAGGAAGCAGAAGAAGACTCCGTTCTTCCTGCATGCAACAGAAAGCAGATGCAGAGAGAAAGCCCCACGACACAACGAAAAGGCAACGCCTCACTAGAATCAGCAGAAGCTCTCGCCGAGGCGGGATCACCAATGAGAGAAAGCAAGGAAATGCGAGGGGCCAACATGGCTTCAGTACAAGATACTGGCGAAACAGAAGCTGCAACTCTACCGGATTCGAGATCCGTACTTTGCCGTGGAAACTGCTTGGAAATAAAATCAGCGGACTTACCGGAAGCTACCGGGCTGTGCATTGTCCAATCCCCAACAGATAGGCAAAAAGTAACAGCATCGACAGGCGAGAGTAACGCATCAGCAGAACTTGAAGCAAGGATTGCAACGGCATCCGCTGAAGCTGAAGGTGCTGCCGCTGCAGCAGCGGCACTGCTTGATAGTGCGGTTGCAGCGCCGGAAGTGGAAGCAGCAAGTGCTGCAGCAGCAGCAACAAATGTGTTGTTGCTGTCTTCAAATGCACTTCCCGAATCACGAGCGCATCCACGGTTTGTACAAAGATCTGACGGGCTGCTTGTAGCGGCGGCAACGGCATCAGCAGCGGTGGAAACGAGGCGAGCTAGAAGGAGGCTGCCCGGAAGACTGGCAAATAGGCGAAGGCGAATATTTGCATACTGCTGCCGCGAAACTGTAGGCGACGCCTGTAGCTGCAAGCAGTGCAGCAGCTGTCAGAAGGAATATTCTGCAGCACCCTCGGAGGGGACTGCCCCTGCTCCTGATGATGTGGTTGCGCGTTTCAGCCAGAGTTGTATGGGGTCGCAGCCGTCGCGGCAGATGCAGATTTGCCTCAGATCGAAAAGTGGAAGAAGTGCTGCTGCTACCGCAGTGGATGCCACATCGGGCAGCTCTCTCAGTGGAAGCAGCGGGATGAAGCTGCGAATGACACGGTCCACCCAAAGGTGTGAGCGGAATTACAGGAGCAACTTTTCGTTCCCCAGCAGCGATGAATGCAGCAGCTTCAGGATAGACTGCAGCAGCGGAAGCGACTGGGAAGGTTCCCCTCGACGGACCAATCGGCAGCAGTGCAGAAGGCAACATGGTGCGCCTGTACCTGCCGCTGCTGTTCCGACCGCTGCTACAATGGCAGCTCTGCATCGCGCTGAAACGGTTGCTTTCGTCAGTAGGACAAACACCGATGCACATCCTGTCGATCCACGGCAGCAGCGTGTCCCTCTCACTCCAGTTCTTGAGGAGTTGCATAAAGGGGCAAGCAGCGTTTTGAACGTCACTGCATCTACATCGAGAAGTACCAGCTCCATAAGGAGCTCCCTCCACGGTAGACGCAAATCCCAGTTCTATCGAAAACTCTCAGCCAGAGACCAAGGTAAAAGCCTACCACCGCAAAAACCAAACAGCCCCGACCAGCATTCTGGAGTCTGCACTCAGAAGCAACAGGCACAAATAGCGTTCCCACACAGCAACTGCCGTGTTCTGCGCAGCCGCAGCAGACACATCGCAGCTTCAGCAGCAGAGGCCGAAGCCGAGGGATCTCGGGAGCTGAGCCTGATGAAGGACCAACCCGCCCTAACGCAAGCGCACTTCTCTGGTGCTTCTCCTGCCACAGTGGGGACGGAAGAGCCCGGGCTGCCAGCCTCTCCTGATACACTTTCCATGGAAACTGAAGATGTCGAAGAAACCGCTCCTGCTCCTGGATGCGCCTCCAGGTGCGGCCACAACAACAGCGGCGGCATCCGGCTCAAGACTTGTCAAGACCTGTCGGAAGTGTCCTCTATAGGTAGCGGCATTCGCACGCGCTTCATGAAGAAGTCGGTGCCATTGTCTCTGTCGCAAAACGAACGCGAAGAAAAGAAAAAATGCCAGCAAGAAGAGCTGCGCGAGCAGCAAGGGCGGCGTCAGCTATTCCTGCAAAGAGCCAGAAGTAGCAGTTTGCTCGGTAGCTACGGAAGAGCGGGAATCGGGGATTTATGTGCACAATCTGGTGAGAGAGCCACTGGAAGTGGCGGAGCGATTGGGACTGCTTCGGCATCGTGGATAAACCACCCGCAGGAGCACCAGCTAAGCCATCCTCTTCTGGACAACGATGCGCCAGCACTGCCCCTTGAAATGGCACCACTCATTCTAAGAGACTTCAGAGAGTTGCTGGTGTCTTTAATATGCCACCCAAACCAAGCGGATGATACGAATCCGCTTCATACAGGAAAAGGAACGGCGGCAGCCATCCTCGCTGCCGTCGTGGAAAGCAAACACAACGCCAGCACCTACAACACCCCGAGCAAAGCATCGCACGACGCATGTAACCGAAAGTATCGTTCTGTACGTTCTGCTGCTGCTGCAGTAGCGGCTGCGACAGCAGCCCGACTGCAATCAAGAGGCGTCGGGAGTCCAAAAGACTTCAAAGCAGAGGTTGAAGCAGCGGCAACAGAAATAGCAAGGAATATCAGCTGGAACGAGAAGAGACGCAGCTATGCAGCAAAAATAAGGGGAGTGTCACAGCCTGTCTGGTTCGCTGCTAAGAGGAGAGGCGTCCCTCAGGCACTTCAAGCTGCAGCAAACCTGCTCATCGAAGAAGTGCATAGGCGCAAACCGACGCAGTTAGGCTGATTGCAGCGTGCAACAACACAAAGGGAAATCCGACGACGACCACGCAGCTGCGTATCACGCATTTCGGTACGTACCGATGTCAACCGCGACCACAAGTATTACCGCTGAAGAATCATCGTGAGAAGCCGCTACCCATAAATAGCCTCCCTGACACCGTGGATTTATACATCAGAAACTAGCGGGAATGACAACACAAGGAAAAACGTAGGAGCTACAGCAGATGTACGTATGCTAATCGACGCTAACAACCCTGCGTGAAACTTCAGGCTGCTTTGAGCCACAAAAGTGTATAATATCGCTCTACCACAATTACTATTAACTCCTGCAGTGCGGAGTGGACCGTGGAATGCTGAGAACCAATGAACTCGAAAGCTGCTGCAGACGAATCTGCAACAAACTGGCAGTGTATTAGAGACAGCGGAAGTGTATAGCCTTAAGTGCACTTCTGCAGCAGCCGGGCCTCCAGCAGCGACACTCTAACTTATACGAAGCTGAGACCTGAGCCAACCACCGGGTACTTCATGTAAATGCAGATGCCGTGCCTCCAGCAATATATCCATGCTACCTGTGCATTAGTGAGGATGCACGGAAACAATAATAGCCACCATACGTTGGTGCGTTACATTTGTTTTCAGTAATCGCTCAAAGGCCACAGTAGGCAGATCAATGTAGCAGATTCGCTGTTTGCGCTCGTTCTAAAAGTAGAAAATCAGTGGATACCACTGTGTCTGCGATGGTAGCTGCTGCAGGTGTAGCTAGGCCCTTGCAGCGTTTTGTACCTGTCCGGCAATCTTAAATTTTCTGAAGCAACTACTGCAAGACTCGGCTGCAACTGTGTAGCAGCACCAAAGCAAGACACACAGAGCTGTAGCAAACACCGTCCACCAGAAAACGAGCTCACCCGAGGAAAGTGTAAAAGGTATATTCGCAAGACCGCGGCTCACACGAACACTGCAAGGTGGATTCATTACCACCTCGCTGTTGCCCCACTTGGTAGTAACCACTCCGACACCTGAAGCAACTTCCCAGTCGTCGTGGCACTGGCAGGTGACAGTACCGGTGCCTTTCCCTGGAGAGAAAATGCAAGTGCCTTGGCCGCAAGGGTTGACGGCACCAGTGCAGGGGTTAGACGGCTGTTCGCAATTCGTGCCTTGGAAGAAGTCACCGCACTCGCATTTGAAATAAGGGGAAACGTCTGTGTCTACACACACACCCAGGGAGCAAAGGGCGCTTTGGCAGTCCAAACCACTGTTGCTGCGAATGCCGCAATCTTCGATGCAGAGGGAAGCCTTCTCCGTGCAGGTGGGGCCCTTAAAGGGCAGCGGACAAACGCACACCTGAGCAGTCCCATGCTCATAGCACGTGCCGCCATTGCATATGTTGACTGCGCACAGAGACGCCGAAGCGAATTCAGGGCCAAAGCTAGTCACAGAGATACTAGCAAACCATGCTGCCACCTGGAAAAACAGTGAAATGGGAACTGCCTTTGCATCCCATGAAGGCGAAGAGGATGCCTGGCCATTTCCATACGTCCGCTGGGGCATATGCGATGGCTTTGCAGCTATTAAAAAAATGACAATAATACGCAGTATATAAGATGTCACCGGTACGCGAAGGCAACGTGGAAAGGCCCTCCCCTTATTAGCCGCTTCGGGCTGATTCGATGCACTTCTCCCAACAGACCATGCTCCGGGACTCTCGCATGATCCAAAGCATGGGCTTTTCTGTGTTAGGCAAACAAGAAATGAAGGAGTTGTCCAATTGTGGCGGGAGTTGCAGCTGCCACTGCTGCAGGTGCATGGTGGCATTGGATCGAAAGTCATGAAAATACCTGCGCCAGTGTAGAAAGTCTTGCACTGCCAAAACACAAGCATACGTCTAAAATATACTTCATAGAAGGGTGGAATGAGGCGTTTACCACCAATGCAACTTGTGCCTAGGCATGCTGAAGCCACCAGGACCAGTCTGCCTTGCTCCTCACGAAGGCCGTTGCCACTGCTCAACAGACACTTACCCTTAACCTAGACGGCTATATATAGTCTTTGTTCGTAGAATTTTCCCTAGATCGTGGGGGTAAATTTGCGAACTGCGGGGACCACGACCAGTCGTGGCGTCGAGTCTCGCCAGAAGCAGGGTGCCAGAGGCATCGATCAGGTTATGGATATACTGAAGTACACAAGGCTCAACTACATCAATGCCTATGAAATCCGAAACAAACTTCTGGATGGCTCTCAGGACAGAATACGAATTAGTTGCGAAGCGGGTTAAAGAGCTGGACCAGTCACTCCTTGGGCGACAGTGACGTTACCCAAATAACATCAACAGTAATATCAGGTTAAAGTATTTTACATTGGTAAGTAAATATATTTCTTGATTTATTTATATGGAAGTCTTACCCAATACTTTGGCGACGCATGCGGACCGATACGCTACGTTTGAATGAATGTGGCAGTTAGGAGCCAGCTGCACGATAAATAGTATCATTTCACCTCTTCACGGCAACCAAGCGAATCGCCCCTCATTACCTCTTGTAGTACACCCATTCTTGGTGTTTTTACAGACAGAATGTGAAGTGTTTCTACTTAAACTGAGCTACCGGTAGCAGGGCGCCCCCGTGCATTCTCAACAACGAGGCAAGCACACAACCCCTGTTGATCTCCTCTCCGTTTTCTCAGTTCAACCCGATATATGTATGTTGCCTCCTTCTTTAGAGTAGTTCACCCTCTAGTGTCGGTGGTTTGTTGCAAGCATAACCAGCCGATCTTGCACGATGCATACTGCAAAGGAGCCCGGGTCTTCTGACGCATCATGTTCCTTCAGCGATTAGCTCTTTTCGCATATGTGGATTATTCTGCTTGATTTACTGGTAGAATTATTACAAAAAGCTTCTCAAGGAACATGATCCACGTCCAAGTGGTGACTGCTCGGTATTCTTCGTGAAATACCTCTAACACCTGCATCTCAGGATACCTTCCCGTTTCTAAGTGGAATTACTCGACATATTACTTACTATTAATTCTTAGTTTAATTTCCGAATGAAACTTTCTACAGTTTCGCCGTCTCTGGGCTGTATAAGTGGAAAGGGTTTCCCTGAATTTCATTGTTGCAAGTTATCCTGGAAAATCAGTGCCTGTCATGAGGCCGTTAGCAGTTCTATCTTTTCCGTTAGTCAGCATCTTGAGGTGAGCTGAGTTCTAGTAGCAAAGAACAGGAAGAGCTACGAGCTCAGCATGTTCTTTGGGCTTACCGACAGTAGTCATTCGAAGCTTCAAACTCCACGTATAGGTCGCAGGCTATGAATGAATTCATTGCAAAAGTTGTTGGTTACGATCCCGCCAAATATCTCTTGGTTGTGATCTCCACAAATTCGTGGGTGTGGGCATCTGACGTGTGCTTGCTTCCAAACCAGCCATGAGAAGTAGTCTGCCTTGCAGTGCATGCCGAATGGCCTTATCCTCCCCCATCAAGTGCCTTCCTCGTCACATCTTAAAATCTTAAAATCCCAAAGCTTTCTTTGTTGACAGCGTAGCTAGATTTGCGCAGTCGCATCGGCTTCCCAGTCCCACTTGGAAGAGCGAGCCATTAAGTGCATGCGATGGCAAACTCACTTGGTGCATACTCACTGATATTTTAAATTAAAAAGTAGACAAAAAGGGAGTGGATACTGCCAGACAGTGTAACGGGGTTGTTGAATTCGATCTCCTAGAACAGACGTTGCTCAGCTTGCCGTAACGTTGAGCCGCACAGCATGCAGAGTCTTCTCTCCATTGTTTTAGCAGTTTTTGCATAAATCGAGGGCATATGTGGTAAGTTTAACACGTTTAGAGATATCTTTGCAGCTTTTGGAACCCCTCTGTTATTGGTGTTGCTGCCAGTGAAAGGTGACTGTTTGGCTAAATCATGCATCAGAAAAAACGAACACAATCGGACTGAGTATATATTATGCCAATAACTGGTAAATACTGAAGAAGATCCAATGCATTGTACTGGAGATAACTGTTATGGAATAATCCGCTGTTCGACACAGATTCACGAGGGCTAACTGCAGGGCACGTCGGATTTCGCGTTGGATGCGACACCCAGAAGAGGAAAGACTCCTCCTGGGCTACACGCCGTGCATACCCAATAACGCTCATGTATGCAAAAAATTCCATGCAAGTGCCTCCGTCATCAACTGCAGCTCCACTGGGTGTGCGCAAGTGACCCGATAGGTCGTCACGGCATCTGAAGGGTAAAGACTCATCATGGACTACTAGCCGTCCACATTCCAAAATGCTAACATGTGGAAAACATTTCCTGCAAGTGTCTTCCTTATCAACTGCAGCTCCACAATGAGTGTGCGCAAGTGACCCGATAGCTCGTCATGGCATCAGGGTCTGGTTAGTGTGCTCGATCAGAAGTTCGTTTCAGTAAAGAACATCCTGCATGCTTATTTGGGACAAAACAAATTCAATGTAAAAGTTGTGCAGAAACCTAGATATTCATGCTAAATGTAGGGGATGTACCCACTAGAAAATCCATGACCAGGTCTCCGGCGCTCCACGGTGACATCGCGCGGCAACAAAGTTGCACACTGACAGGAGGCGTGAGATGCACTGGGATACGACCGTTATTTTCATTTGTTTTTGTTTCTTGCTTTTATTATATTTGGAGGTTTTGAAATCCAAAAAGGATAGTTTCACCCCTTTTCCCCCCTAGGGTTCTCGCAGGCCACCTCTGCGCAGGCTGTCGTGTCGCTGCTCGGGGGCAGATCAGATTAGGTTCTATCGCCCAAGGTTTTTGGCCATTTTCCCTACATGCAGGGTTTAATATATTTCTACAAGTATATTTTCTTTAGTTCCTTACCTCTTACAGATCCCCACGCGATTCGGCAGCGCTGCGCTTCGCGCGCCCAACTAGGCACAGACAGGTGTGAGACCAAGGCCGGTACTCCCGTACTCTGCTTTCACTTCAACATCCTCTCGTTTTATTCTCCCGGCTGTTTTTACTCGAGGACAAGTGCCTAGCCACCCCATCACACAGCAATACATGGAGCAGTGTATACCCGTGTCGCCGTTTCGCATTTGAAGTGTTTGAGGAGTGGCTAAGAAGTTTCTGCAGAATTGAAATATTTTTGCCGGCGACCAAAAAAGCCTGCAAATCTCGGTGGATCCATTTGTTTCAGAGTTGTATAGTTCGAATATTCGCTTTCCGTGCTGGAGGGCAACTGCGCTGCCAACTCAGCGCCCCCGCAGCAGCCTTAGGCTTTGTGCGCATTCAAGAAGGTACGGGATCAGCTGTACAAGCAGTCCACCCAAAGTTCTAAAAGCCTTATTGGTGGAAGCATTACTTCACAGGCATTGTGTATCATCGAGTGTACCTCTCCAATAACTCACTGCCACCACGGCAAACCATATCTCCTTGGGCCAGTCCCCTTTTACAAGCAAGTAGAAAAAATGCAGTGAGCCTCTCCTTGCAGCTTAAGTGCATTTTACGAAACAAGCGGTTGTATTGGTGGTTCCGTCCATACAGTTGCAAGTGCCATTCTGGATTGGTGATAGGCTAATTTAGCGGTGTTGGGCAGCAGCAGCAGCATTCACGCCACACGGAGCAACGCCGACCTGTCTCTGTGCTATATCCTTCATTTTCGTAGGGTTTACAAAGCAGCTTGGTGTGTATTTCACGCTCGCGGGAAGTGCACCCGCGGTAACAACTGCTCTTTCGCTCACTCTGCGGAGGAACTTAGGCAGCTGCCTGATCTGAGGAAAACAAAGCTCTGCAACGCTTTTCTTGGAGGACAGTGCAGCAACAATAACTGCTCGTATGCCCACGGTCTGCAGGAATTGAGGGATTTCCCGGGGAAGAAAGGCCTTTGCAGACTTTACAGGGAAGGTCAGTCGCCACTAGCAGCAAACAAGCATCTCTTTTCCATAAGGTCTTGTTCCCGTTCAAGGACAGGAGCTCCATTTATGGTTGGTTTGGGGAGGCAGTAGAGCCTAAAGCTAGCTTTATATGTGGAAGCTACTAGTGTGAAATCGCATTTTGGCTTTGTAGTTACGCGCCCACCGCCGTGCAATCTGAGGACTATAATTTCCCGCGCAAATAGGACCCCTCCCCCCGGG